>NC_057799.1:27787619-27788079 GCF_018294505.1 Triticum aestivum
GGGTGCCCGACGGAAACACAGCTACGGCGAGCTATCGAGAAAACGGAGGGGCTGGGGGGCATCTACAAACGGCGGGGAGTGCAACGGGCTTAACCCCGTGACCATTTGGTCACCGGAGACCCGCCGGCGGCGAGCTTCGCGGCGCGGCGTTCGGGCGCGCGTGGGGGAGCAGCTACGGAGCGCGGGCGAGCTAGCGGAGAGGGGGAGGAGGTAGAGGAGCTCACCGCGCGGCGCAAGAAAGGCCCGTGGGTGGCTTAGTAGCAGCAGCAGTCGCCGGAGTCGAAGGAGACGGCGGCGACCCGAGGAAGAAGGCGACGGCGTTGGGGGCGATGTAGGGGGTCCCGGCTCGAGCAGGTGGTCGGGGAGGACGGGCTCGACGCGGCGGAGCTCGGGGACACGTCGGGGAGGAGAACGGGGCTCGGTGGCCGCGTGAATGACGGGAACGGCGGCGAGCGCGTCG
>NC_057799.1:27788256-27797239 GCF_018294505.1 Triticum aestivum
CGCGGGGGCTGGCGCCCTTATCCCCTCCGGCGTCGGTGCCGGCGAGGTGGTCGGGCGGCAGCGCGCCCCTGTTCCGACCCGGTCGGGGGAACAGGAAGGGGACGCGGGGGTGAGTTGGGCTGGGCCGGGGTCGGGGCGCGGGTGGCGGCCCAGTTTGGGTCGGGGTTCGGTCCAGACGGGCCACGGGTCCAGTGGGGGGGGAAGGGCTTTTCCTTTTTCCTTTTTTTTTCTTTCTGTGATCTGTTTTCTGTTTTCTTTTTATTTGTTTATTTTCTTTTCTATTTTATTTCTTTTAAAAGTATTTAGGTATTTTATAAAAATGTGTTTCCTCCACCATAATTACCAGTGTATTATTTAGCACCCACTGAACATTTTTGTTTGAATTTTTGAAAACTTTTATTTTCCACTTTTAAGTTTAATTGAAGTTTGAACTAGGAGTTTGAAAAGGATGGTGATCCAAATGTGATCAAGCCCTGTTTAGCAACATGATTAGCTTAATCACAGGGGGTTACTGTAGCATGATTCTCAGGGTGTTACAAATCTCCTCCACTACAAGAAATCTCGTCCCGAGATTTAGGAGGTAGAAGGAAACAGTGCGGGGTATTCTTCGCGCAGACGATCCTCTCGTTCCCAAGTGGCCTCATCTTCAGAATGGTGCGACCACTGGACTTTGAGAAACTTGATCGCCTTCTGACGTGTGCGGCGTTCAGCTTGGTCGAGAATGCGGACCGGATGCTCCTTATAGGAGAGGTCTTGCTGCAACTCGAGCACTTCATGATCCACAGCTCGGATTGGATCCTTGAAGCAACGGCGGAGCTGTGATACATGGAACACATCGTGAACCTGAGAAAGGTTCTGCGGTAGTTCCATTTGGTATGCCACTTTTCCACGCTTTTCGAGAATAGTGAATGGGCCAATATAGCGAGGAGCTAGTTTGCCCTTGATCCCGAAGCGGTGAGCACCCTTCATAGGTGTGCCTCGAAGATAAGCCTTTTCGCCAGGTTGATAGACCATGTCTTTATGATGACGGTCATACTGACTCTTCTGACGTGACTGAGCAGTCTTGAGATTCTCGCGAATAATGCGGACTTGCTCTTCGGCATCTTGGATAATATCCGGACCGAAGAGTGGACGTTCCCCAGTTTCTGACCAGTTCAGAGGGGTTCGGCACTTTCGTCCATATAACACTTCGAAGGGGGCCATCTTCAGACTAGCTTGATAGCTATTATTATAAGAGAACTCAGCATACGGGAGAGATTCCTCCCATTTCTTGCCGAAGGAAATAACGCAAGCTCGAAGCATGTCTTCGAGAACTTGATTGACGCGTTCAACTTGTCCTTGCGATTGAGGATGAAACGCAGTACTGAATGACATATGAGTTCCCATTGCTTCTTGGAAACTTGCCCAGAATCTTGAAGTGAATAAGCTGCCACGGCCTGAGCTGATAACCAATGGAATACCGTGGAGTGAAACAATCCTGGACATATAGAGCGTTGCCAACTGGCTAGCAGTGATCGTTTCTTTGACTGCCAGGAAATGTGCAACTTTGGAAAGCCGGTCAATGACGACAAGAATAGCATCATTACCTTTCTGTGATTTGGGAAATCCAGTGACGAAGTCCATCTCAACATGGTCCCATTTCCATTCAGGAATAGAGATAGGTTGCAGAGTTCCAGCAGGCCTTTGATGTTCTGCTTTGATACGACGGCAAACGTCACACTCAGCAACATAACGAGCAATGTCTTGCTTCATTTTAGACCACCAGAATCTCTGTCGGATGTCTTGATACATCTTTGTACTACCAGGATGGATACACAGAGGCGTATCATGAGCTTCTTTCATAACTTCCTGTGTCATATCCAGGTTTTTCTCTGCACATGGCACCACTAGGCGGCCCTTGAAGTATAGGGTGCCATCTTCAGCAATGGTGAAGAATGAGGGCTTTCCTTCTGCGAGGTAGCGCTTAATCTTGTGGGCTTCAGAGTCATACTTCTGTAGCCTTTTGATGCTGTCCTCGAGATCTGGTTTAGCAACTAGGGTATTGAGAGAACCCTGGGTAACAACGTGGAGGTTCACCTTGCCAAATTCCTTAGGAGGGGGAGCGAGTGCACCCGGAGGAACAATATGGAGGTTCAGCTTCCTGAATTCTTCAACAAGCGAGGGCTGAACTTTATGAACCTGGAGGTGGTTGCAGTAAGACTTGCGGCTCAAGGCATCAGCCATTACATTAGCCTTGCCTGGCGTATAGGAAATACCCAAGTCAAAGTCTGCAACAAGCTCCATCCATCTCTGCTGACGGAGGTTCAGATCTGGTTGAGTAAACAGATACTTCAGACTTTGGTGGTCAGTGAAGATCTCGCAACGATTACCGAGAAGGTAATGTCGCCACTGCTTCAGCGCATGAATGACAGCAGCAAGTTCGAGGTCGTGAACTGGGTAGTTCTCTTCGTGAGGGCGCAATTGTCGAGAGGCCTAAGCAATCACTTTGCGGTCTTGCATTAGGACACAGCCTAATCCTTGACGGGAAGCGTCGCAATAGATGACGAAGTCCTTCTTAGTATCAGGTGGAGCTAGAACTGGAGCAGAAGTCAACTTGTCTTTGAGTGCCTGGAAACTTTCCTGACATTTGTCTGTCCATTGGAACTTGACACCCTTATGCAACAGGTTAGTCAGAGGCCTGGCAATCTTAGAGAAGTTCTCGACGAATCGACGGCAATAGCTGGCGAGACCGAGAAAACTTCTGACTTGCTTAACGTTCTTGGGAGGAGTCCAATCAAGAATAGCCTGAACTCGCTCGGGGTTGACGGCAATACCATCCTTGGAGATGACATGCCCAAGATAGGTTACTTCCGGTAGCCAGAATTCACATTTAGAGAACTTGGCATATAGTTGATGTTCTCGTAGTTTTTCCAGCACAAGACGAAGATGTTCAGCATGTTCTTCTTCGTTCTTGGAAAATATCAGGATATCATCCAGATAAACCACGACGAACTTGTCGAGGTAATCCATGAATATGTAGTTCATCAGACGAGAGAAGGTGGCTGGAGCATTGGTTAAACCGAAAGACATGACGGTGTACTCGTATGAACCATAGCGAGTCACGAAGGCGGTCTTTGGGATATCCTCTTCGCGAACACGGATCTGGTGGTAGCCCAACCTTAAGTCAAGCTTAGAGAACACTGACGAACCCGCCAGTTGATCATACAGATCATTGATCCGAGGAAGAGGGTATTTATTCCGAATGGTAGCTTGGTTTATAGGACGGTAGTCTTGAAACCAATCGGTTAGTCCCATCCTTCTTCTTGACAAAGAGAGAAGGTGCTCCCCAAGGAGAGCAACTTGGGCGAATGAATCCTTTGCGAAGAGACTTGTCGATTTCCTCCTTAAGCTCAAGGAGTTCATGCGGCGGCATTTTGTAGGGTCGCTTGGCTATAGGAGTGGTGCCTGGTTTCAAGTCGATGATGAATTCGACAGCTCTAGCAGGGGGAATCCCTGGAAGTTCCTCAGGGAAGACGTCGAGGAATTCACGCACGACGGGAATGTTTTCAATGCCCTCGAGTGGTGCAGCGTTCAATGCATTCAATGCGTAAAGCCTTGCCTCGGCATTTTGCACCAGATTAGCTTGGTAAGCAACTATTTCATCCGATGGGTGTAGCAGATGGACGGTTTTAGTGGCGCAAACTATAGAAGCAGTATGCGCTTTCAACCAATCCATACCCAAAATGAGGTCGATGTTAGACGACTTCAGGATAATGGGAGAGGCATAGAATTCCAGCCCTTCGATTTCCACGGGGACATCGATGCCAACCAAGGAGGTTTGACACTGTCCTACGGGGGTCTTGACCAATACAGAGGTGTTCATCTCCTCACATTTAACATCGTGCTTGTATGCAAAATCTTCTGACATGAATGAATGCGATGCACCTGTATCAAATAAAACGGATGCTGGTACTGAATTTACGAGGAGTGTACCCATCACAGTAGCAGGCTGGTCTTGAGCTTCGTTGAGATCAACGTGGTTGGCATGAGCACGACCATAAGACTTAGCATTGTTGTTGCGGGGATGATTGTTACCACGGCCAGTTGCTGGAAGGGCCAGTTGATTCTGGTTCTGGTTGCATTCTTTAGCACGGTGTCCTGGTTGTCCACACCTGAAGCACAAGCCATTATTCGGAGTGGGAACAGGAGCTTGGGATGGTGGAGCTGGAAGTCTTGACTGCCTGGACGGTGGTGGAGGCAGATGAGGGGCAGCATAGGTCTGCTTTGGGGCAGATGCATTTGGACGGTACATGCTGTTCGGGATCCATATCTTACGCTTCTGTGAGGGCGAGCCCGAAGATGAGCCCGTGTCACGGTTGCGCCTGTGAGAGCTCTGGTATTCCTGCAGACCAGTTTCGACATTGATGGCCTTGTTCACCAAGGTGGCGAAATCAGCAAAGTCATGCACTAGAAGTGCGAGCTTGATGTCAGCTTGAAGGCCATCACGGAACTTCTCCTGTCTGCGTGCATCAGTGGCAATGTCTTCTTCAGCATAGCGGGACAAGTCCAGAAACTCCCGCTGATAAGCTTCGACAGATTTGTTGCCTTGGGTGAGGTTGCGGAACTCACGCTTCTTCCGGTCCATGACTCCTTGAGGAATGAAGCGGGCACGGAAAGCTGCTTGGAAGTCTGGCCATGTGATGATTGTTCCAGCTGGCAGAGTATGCCTGTGGCTGTCCCACCATTGAGCTGCGGGTCCCTTCAAGAAGAAGGAAGCAAAGGTGACATAGCTGGCAGGGGCTACATCAGCAGACTCCATCTCATAGGTGATGTCACGGAGCCAGTCATCAGCATCCAGAGGCTGAGTTGAGCTGCGGTAGATGGTTGGGTTGAGGCGTATGAAATCTTGAAGAGTCACTTGAGCTGGCTGCTGGTTCATATTGGGGCGAGGAAACTGAGCCATCATATTTTCCATGAATTGGCGGTTCAGTTCAAACTGTTGGATCATACCAGCCATGTACTCAGGTGGTGGTGGGGCATCGCCACCACGACCACGACCACCTGGTCTAACCATCCTGCTAATATATAACAGGGGTGGTTCAGCATTGAGAAATTTGCAATGACAAGAATCATTCATGATGAAACATGCATAATGAAAGGGGCACGATAGCTATTACATAGTAGTCGGCATAACTTACAAAAGCGGTCATGCATAGAGTTCAGAACACAGAGTTCAGTACATAGACTAAAACATCATAGGCGGCACACAGGCTCGCGGCGACTGCAACTAATACTACTAAGTAATACTACATCAGTCCCAAGAGGTACTGTGGAGGTAATCGTAGCCCGACAGCTGGTAGTGAGGCAACGGATAGCCCTCCTCGTCAGCAGACTGGGGGCCGCGGATACTCAGGTGTAGAGCCCGACGCTCAGGTGGCAGAAGAGGACCAAGTGCGGGAGAGTAGCCTCCCACCTCTGGCCAACCAACACCGTGGGGCATCACGGTCCTGGCTGGGTAGATCGCAGCACGCGGTACCTGTCCAGACCGGACAAAGGGGTGCAGCAGCGTCAGAGCACGGTAAAGGTGCTGACGGGTGGTGTACATCTCGTGGCGAAGAGCTCGGTTAGCTCGATCCAGCCCATCAGCATGCAGAACCAGGTGCTGATGGTAGAAGGGCTCTCGGGTGACAGTGGAGTAGGCAGCAGTATAGTATCCCTCCGCACCAACATCAGAGGCGATAGCAATGTGCCTGAAAGGGGAGGTGTCCAACTCCCGATACTCTCCACGAAGACGTGTCAGAGCAGCATAGGCAGCATCGTGGACAGCCATATCGATGGTCACACCAACACCATGTGCGGTGTGCAGCACAGTAGTGGAGTCGTACTCCCGAGAGTAGAGGTGGACGATGGCACGGTACTGCTCCTGGTTAAAGCCCTGGTACTCCTCGTAGACGGTGTACTCAGGGTGCCAGCGATAACCCAGATAGGTCATCATCTCAGCTAGCACCGCAGGTGATCCCGAGGCACCAATGGCCATCGTGTGGCGAACGACCTGCCTCGTGGGTTCCATCTGAAAGCAAAGACGTTTCAAAGGAGTCAAACGACAGTGTGTGCATTGTCCAAAATACTATTCTAAGAAACAATTATGGTTTATCCATCTTTGGGGTGGACGCGGTCACGGGATCCTAGTGTTAGAGTTAGTAAATTCGTTTAACCCGAGTAGAAGAGAGTTCAGAGTCCCAGAGTAAGGTCGAGGAGTAAAAGATCCTAGTACCACCCAATGGCGACGTGGGCCCATAAGACACACAGCCATGTTAGTAAAAGTTTTTGTAATGTCTAGACTCGACTTCGGCCAAGGAGTGCGGAAAGGGGGATTCCTACACGCAGTCGGCTCTGATACCAACTTGTGACGCCCCCGATTTGACCGTACACTAATCATGCACGCAAATGTGTACGACCAAGATCAGGGACTCACGGGAAGATATCACAACACAACTCTAAAACATAAATAAGTCATACAAGCATTATAATACAAGCCAGGGGCCTCGAGGGCTCGAATACAATTGCTCGATCATAGACGAGTCAGCGGAAGCAACAATATCTGAGTACAGACATAAGTTAAACAAGTTTGCCTTAAGAAGGCTAGCACAAAAGTAGCAACGATCGAAAAGGCAAGGCCTCCTGCCTGGGACCTCCTAACTACTCCTGGTCGTCGTCAGCGGCCTGCACGTAGTAGTAGGCACCTCCAGTGTCGTGGGAGTCGTCGTCGACGGTGGCGTCTGGCTCCTGGACTCCAACATCTGATTGCGACAATCCGGTATAGAAAGGAGAAAAGAGGGGGAAAGCAACCGTGAGTACTCATCCAAAGTACTCGCAAGCAAGGAGCTACACTACATATGCATGGGTATATGTGTACAGGGGCATATCAGTGGACTGAACTGCAGAATGCCAGAATAAGAGGGGGATAGCTAGTCTTGTCGAAGACTACGCTTCTGGACATCTCCATCTTGCAGCATGTAGAAGAGAGTAGATTGAAGTCCTCCAAGTAGCATCGCATAGCATAATCCTACCCGGCAATCCCCTCCTCGTCACCCTGTTAGAGAGCGATCACCGGGTTGTATCTGGCACTTGGAAGGGTGTATTTTATTCAGTATCCAGATCTAGTTGTCATAAGCTCAAGGTACAACTCCGGGTCGTCCTTTTACCGAGGGACACGGCTATTCGAATAGATAAACTTCCCTGCAGGGGTGCACCACATAACCCAACACGCTCGATCCCATTTGGCCGGACACACTTTTCTGGGTCATGCCCGGCCTCGTAAGATCAACGCGTCGCAGCCCCACCTAAGCACAACAGAGAGGTCAGCACGCCGGTCTAACCCTATGCGCGCAGGGGTCTGGGCCCATCGCCCTATGCACACCTGCACGTTGCGTACGCGGCCGGAAGCAGACCTAGCCTAGTGGCGTTCCAGTCCAATCCGGCGCGCGCCACTCAGTCGCTGACGTCAAGAAGGCTTCGGCTGATACCACGACGCCGGGATACCCACAACTACTCCCGCGTAGATGGCTAGTGCGTATAGACCAAATGGCCAGACTCAGATCAAATACCAAGATCTCGATAAGCGTGTTAAGTATCCGCGAACGCCGACCAGGGCCAGGCCCACCTCTCACCTAGGCGGTCTCAACCTGCCCTGTCGCTCCGCCACAAAGATCCACTTGCGGGTACTCCTACGAGCCGACCCGACTTTAGTCATCACATGTGTCATGTATATAGTATATAAGTATATACCCGTGTTCACCGCCCAGGTGATCACGGCCCGATAGTATAGCACAGCAGACGGACAAGAGTGTAGGGCCACTGATGAATCACTAGCATCCTATAATAAGCATGTAGGACTGCAGGTAAAGGTAACAACAGTAGTAGCAAGGATAGGCTATGCATCAGGATAGGATATCGAAAAGCAGTAACATGCTACACTACTCTAATGCAAGCAGTATAGAGGAGAGTAGGCGATATCTGGTGATCAAGGGGGGGGCTTGCCTGGTTGCTCTGGCAAGTAGGAGGGGTCATCGACTCCGTAGTCGAACTGGGCAGCAGCAGTGTCGGTCTCGTAGTCTACCGGAGAGAAGAGGGGGAAGAAACAGTAAATACAATGCAAACATAAGCATGACGATGCGTGACATGTCAATGAGCGGTGCTAGGGGTGTCCTAACGCGACAGTAGGAGGTACCGGTGAAGGGGGGGAGCATCCGGGAGGTATTCCCGATGTTTCGCGCTTTCGGAGAGACGGACCGGAGGGGGAAAGTTGCTAGTTCGATAGGTTAGGGAGGTGTGGTGGATGAACGGACTGCGTATTCGGATTCGTCTCGTCGTTCTGAGCAACTTTCATATAGAAAACATTTTCATCCGAGTTACGGTTTAAAAGATATGAATTTTCAAAGTTTATTTGAATTTCTGGAATAATTTATATTAAGAAAATGAATTATGACGTCAGCATGAGGCAATGCTGACGTCAGCAAGTCAACAGGTCGGCTGACCAGTCAAACCAGACAGGTGGGTCCAGTGGGACCCACATGTCAGCCTCTGTTATTCTAATATCTATTTAAACTAATCTAACAGTATAATTAGAGGGGGTGGGCCCCACATGTCAGTGAGTGATTAGTTAAAATAATTATTTTTATTTACAAAACATTTTCCTTTTCTTTTATTTTTGCGGCGGGGCCCGCATGTCAGTGACTGGGCCTGCCCAGTCAGCAGTTGACTGGGTCAACCCAGTCAACTGGGGCCCGTGGGGGCCATTGGCAGGGACACTAGGGGTGGGGCCAGGCCAGCCTCGTCGGCGGCCGGCGCCGGAGCTACGCCGGCGACCAAACGCACGGCGGCGCGGCTCGGGAGGGGTACGGGCTTCGCGTACAGGGGGTCTTCGGGGGCGTGGCTGGGCGCGTTCGACGCGGCTCGGCGTCGCGCGTCCAACGGCGGTGGTCGGAGGGGCTGGAACGGCCGG
>NC_057799.1:27797442-27797902 GCF_018294505.1 Triticum aestivum
GGGTGCCCGACGGAAACACAGCTACGGCGAGCTATCGAGAAAACGGAGGGGCTGGGGGGCATCTACAAACGGCGGGGAGTGCAACGGGCTTAACCCCGTGACCATTTGGTCACCGGAGACCCGCCGGCGGCGAGCTTCGCGGCGCGGCGTTCGGGCGCGCGTGGGGGAGCAGCTACGGAGCGCGGGCGAGCTAGCGGAGAGGGGGAGGAGGTAGAGGAGCTCACCGCGCGGCGCAAGAAAGGCCCGTGGGTGGCTTAGTAGCAGCAGCAGTCGCCGGAGTCGAAGGAGACGGCGGCGACCCGAGGAAGAAGGCGACGGCGTTGGGGGCGATGTAGGGGGTCCCGGCTCGAGCAGGTGGTCGGGGAGGACGGGCTCGACGCGGCGGAGCTCGGGGACACGTCGGGGAGGAGAACGGGGCTCGGTGGCCGCGTGAATGACGGGAACGGCGGCGAGCGCGTCG
>NC_057799.1:27798383-27863383 GCF_018294505.1 Triticum aestivum
TGTTCCGACCCGGTCGGGGGAACAGGAAGGGGACGCGGGGGTGAGTTGGGCTGGGCCGGGGTCGGGGCGCGGGTGGCGGCCCAGTTTGGGCCGGGGTTCGGTCCAGACGGGCCACGGGTCCAGTGGGGGGAAAGGGCTTTTCCTTTTTCCTTTTTCCTTTTTTTTCTTTCTGTGATCTGTTTTCTGTTTTCTTTTTATTTGTTTATTTTCTTTTCTGTTTTATTTCTTTTTAAAGTATTTAGGTATTTTATAAAAATATGTTTCCTCCACCATAATTACCAGTGTATTATTTAGCACCCACTGAACATTTTTGTTTGAATTTTTGAAAACTTTTATTTTCCACTTTTAAATTTATTTGAAGTTTGAACTAGGAGTTTGAAAAGGATGGTGATCCAAATGTGATCAAGCCCTGTTTAGCAACATGATTAGCTTAATCACAGGGGGTTACTGTAGCATGATTCTCAGGGTGTTACACGGAGTGTGCCACAGCATGCGGGTAGAGCCAAAGACGGCAGAAGCCAAGAGGTTACAGTTCATGTCAGCGGCTATGGCGCGTGAGGTAGGTGGCCAGCGGACAATGTGGCGTCGGCTCGCACGTGGAGTACGCACATCTGGCACGACCAGCGCGGAGCGCACACAGGGCTTGTGTAGCCATATCACGAAAGAGAGCAAGCTTTGAGGCACGACTGGAGGAGGAGGAGCTCGGGAAGAAGAGGTGCTGGACGCGGCGGCGCCTCGGGTGTCGCCAATTGGTGGCGGGGCTTGCACGCACGCGCACACCAGCAACATGGCCACGCGGAGCCGAGGATGTGGATTTTTAAATTAACTTTTTAAATGTTTCAAAAAATATTTTTAAAAACATGGACATATTTTTAAAAAGGAATTTATTTTTGGAAAAGTGGACATCTTCTGAAACTGGTAACAGTTAAAAAATTGAACACTTTTGAAGAAAACAAAACTTAAAAAATAAAAGCAAATGAAAAGGAAGGTTCCAAAAACGGATTGCAGTAGACATAATTGGGCTGGCTCATTCCCGAGTAACTGTGTATGAACGGCCTACACCTTGTCAAATTGGGTGGGCCCACTCAGGCGTTGCTTTTTGCGAATGCCAGACACCTTGCGGAAGCCTTGTAAGGGTCACCTTTGATGGACTAAGAGCACCTCATTTGACGCGCTAACAACTGCCGCCACCTATCGCGTGTTGGGCGTTTCCTTGGGATTTTTATTTTTTATTTTTATTTATGCGTTTTCTGAGGTTAGGTGTTTTTTTCGAGTTTTCAGTTTTGCTCAGTTCTTCATTGATATTGGGGAAATATTTTTGAATTTTTTTCCTCAAAAATACACATTCTTTTGTTTCCACGAGAGATACAGATTTTCTTTTCGTGGAGACACATATTTACTTCCACGAGAGAAAGTTGTGCATCTCGGAAAGGAAAAAAATATGTTTTTTAGCTTTCACGAGAGGCACAAATTTGCTATTGTGAAAACACATGTTTACTTGCATGAGAGACACAGTTGTGACTCTTAAAAAAGGAAAACAAATGTGTTTTCTTCTTCCACAAAAGGCACATATTAGTTTCTCGTGAAGGTACATATTTGCTTCTCGAAAAGGAGGAAAAGTGAAAGAAAAGTGTTTCCAACTATTTCAGAATTTAGACACACGGTTCAAGAGATAAATAATTAAAAAAAAATCTAGAAAAAGTACAAGTGACACATGCAGTGCGTCACTTGTTGTCCTTAACTAATGATTTGACATGGGTGCCTATACCCCGCTTATCGCAGGCGCGGTGATTATATCTCGCATTAAGAATAATAAGAGAAAAAGGAATGCAAATGGGATTAGAACTCTCGTCTACTTCTCGAATGCACGGGCTGCATGCCACTGGGCTACAATGGCGCTCATGATGAACTAGTAGGTCGGTCCTACTTAAGTCGAATCGAGCGGGTATTCCACTGTTTCTTCTCCTTCTTTAGGTTTTTTTGTTTTACTTTTTCTCTATTTTCATTATTTCTTTCTATTCTTTCTTTTGTTTTTCTTTTATTTTCCTTATTACTTTCTCGGTTTTCATCGGTTTTTTCTTTTTTTCTACCTTTTTTCTTTTTTTACGTTTTTCATCGCTCATTTTTGTTTTATTTTTTCATATTTTCTTTAATTTTCATATTTTTTATCCATTTTTATTTTGTTTTTTGTTTCGTTCTACATTTTTTGTATATGGAAAAAAATACTTTTCTAATACATGTCTAACATTTTTTAATAAAAATTTATTATTTTTTTAAACATGCTCATATACATTTTAAACATTTTTCAGAGGCTACGTTAACATTTTTTAAATATAAGATTTAACATTTTCTGAATACATGTCAATATTTTCACTATACCCATTTAACATTTTTCAAATGGTTGATTAAGAGTATTCAAACATTTGTTCAACAGTTTTTCAAATGCTTGATTACATTTTTATATACATGATTAATTGTTTTTCATCATTTTTAATACATTGTCAACATATTTTCTATACACATTTTACATGTTCCTTGTTGTAAATTTTTAAAATACTTGTTCCACATTTCTAAAATATTTGCTCAATATTTTCTGAATCCTTAATTAACGTTTTTTCAAATACTTGTTCAACATTTTTCAAATATTTGTTCAACATATTTTGAATGCTTCTTAAATATTTTTCATATACTTTTTCAACATTTGCCGAGTATTTTTTGTCGAGTGTTATGTGTTTAGAATATTTTAAAGTACAAACTGTAAACATTAAAAAAGAAACAGAAAACAGACTGTTGCGTCAGCATGCGTGGGCTGGCCCACCATGGTCGCCCCCTTGAGCGATTCGGAAGTTAGACTCGCTGAAGGAGAGATAATATATGGGTGCCCTAGCACGAGCAGCCTATGCGAAGCGTTTGCCTGAATTTTTTTACTTGGTTTTCCTTTTCTAATTTTTGCATTCAATCTTTGCTTTATTTTTTAGTTTTTATATATCCCAAATATTCTGAATATCTATTAAAAATCACTTTATATACAAAAACTGAGAAATGTTAATCACGCCTTAGAAGATGTTAAGCATGTATGGAAAATTGTTACTACTATAAACATAAATTGTACAATGTGTACGAAAAAAATCGATCAAAGCATATATAAGATGAGTTATCCAAAAGATGTACGATGTTTATAAAAAATTAATGTTGCTTTATTTTTAAACACAGTATAGATGTAAGCGCTCATACATACACGCATACACTCATCCCTATGACCGCACACACGCACACGTACCCCTATGAGCACCTTGGAGAGACTGGGCTGGCATGTCATCTAGAGATTTACGAAGTTATTGGCGCCTCAACGTCGACGGGAACATCTCCTCCATCTGAAAGCGCATCACCGAAAATCCTGAAATAAATTCAGGAATAATGCGAGCACCAGGACTTGAATCCTGGTGGGCTGGGGATACTACTGTCCCTCTAACCATCCAACCAGAGGTTGGTTTTGCATTAATGATGCATTTACGAAACATTAAATATGCACATAAAAATGTTGATGATGTATACAGAAAATATGCAATCCGTATGAAAAGAAGTAGACATGAAAAATATACCTATACCAATATAAAAAGACCCAAATGGGCAAATCTAAACCATCTCGAACGTCAAATCATGTGATCTAGCGGTTCAAATCGCTTCAATGTTTAGCACCAAACACGTTTAACGCTCTAATTACCCACCACTGCCATTGGTTATAAACACGTTTTGACTCAACGATATCCCATGAAATCTACCATGTAATTAATATCCTACCATTCCAGCGAAAAAGTAATTAATATCTTACCAAATATCAACGTGCAACAGATATATCTTACCTAATATAACGTGCAACTAATATCCTATCTAATATAAACATGCATTGCACGTACATTATTACTAGTGTTGCAAAAACATTGATCATGTATTCCAAAAATGTTAAATATGTTTTCCTAATGTATAAAAAAATGAAATGTATAGAAAAAGTAGGCATAAAAACAAGTTTAAAAAAAATTAAATATGTAAATCAAAATTTTAAATGTGCATATAAAAATGGTCCTTATGTATACAAAAAATGTATAACGTTTACGAAGAAAAGTAGAGATAAAAATATATTTTTTTCACAAATATTGATCTTATATTTGAAAAATCTTAAATGTGTATATAAAAAATATTCCTGGTGCATATAAAAATATTGCATGTGTATGTAAAAAATTTAACATCAAATTATATGTTGGAAAAAACTAATCACCTATTTGAAAAGTCTTCAACATGTGCAGAAAAATATTTCAGGTATTTGAAAAGAAGTTAAAACGTGTATAGGAAAACCCATGTTCTATACGAAAAGAGAAAGTAAAATGCAATAATAACCAACAAAGAAACAAATAAATAAAGAAAACCAATGAAAATCGAGAAAGAAAGAAAGAAAATCCATGAAAGCCGAGGAAAAAAGAAAATAAAGAAGGAATGAAAGAGAAAGAGAAAACAATTGAAAATGAAGTAAGAACAAAGAAAAACAGAAAAGGTCCAAGAAATAAATGAAATAACCAGAGAAAAAAGAAAGAAAAACAGCAACCTGAAAAGACCGATGAAGAAACAAAAAATGAAAAAGAAACAAAAAAGGAAAAAACTAACGGCCACACGTGTGCCATCTTGCACATCGCCCACACGCCCCCTTTACCACTCATTTTGTCAGATGTGAATAGATGACATCATCAGGAATCTTTTTGGTTTTCGGCTTAAAAGTGTTTTATCTTCGAATTAAAAAATTGAATTAAAAATTCGTTTCACCATTAAATCCATCTCGACGAGATCTTCAAAACTAGACCCCATGTTGATATGTTTTGACGATTTTTTTTGCCCAAAAGTTGCCATGATGTTTACACTGTAGTTGCCATAGTGTTTAAACTCAAGTTGTCATGTGGCAATTTAAGTTGTAGAGCATGGCAATTTTAGTATTTTGATGATGGCAACTCCAATACTTTGAACATGAAAATTATTTTTTGTATGAACCATGGCAATTTAAGTGCATGTATCATGGCAATTTTAGTTTACGGTTCATGGCAAATCTAGTTTCTTAATTCTCCTTTTATAAATGTCAAAATTTACTTTTTTAGAAGAAAATAGCTGAAACATATCATGGCAACTTCAGTGTAAACACCATGGCAATTCATGTGCAATAGACATGACAACTTTTAACCCAAAAAAATTCGTCAAAATATATTGATATGAGATCTAGTTTCGAAGATCTCGTGGCGAGGGATTTAATAGTGAAAATGGATCTTCAATCGAATTTTTCATTTAAGAGATAAAATATTTTAAAAATTAAAAATCAAAAAAGATTCTCACATGCATGCATGCGGTGACATCACGCAGTCTGTATGTTATAGGGCGTGTGGGCGGGTTTTACTCCCACCACACGTGTGGGCGTTAGCGTTGTAAAAAAAAACAGAGCGAACATCGAAGCAACGGCCAGCGGCAACGCCGATTGCACGAACATGGGCTGGCCAAGTACTGTAGCCCAGAAATCCCTCATGCGAGACCTGGTTCTTTCTCTCGTTGAGAGAGATATAGCTCTTGCGCTATAGGACGCCTGTGTGCGTCAAGAAGCTGTTGCTTCGTACAGGGGTGATCCAACTGAGCTGGCCTATTTGCAGCACTACTAGAAAAAGTTAATGTGAAGAAACCGTAGCAGTTTGGTACTGTAGCAACTATACCATCCTGTTGACTGTAGCGTCCCTTTTGTTTGCTCGGTTTTGTTTCGAACATTTTTTATAAAAATATTAATATATACGCTAAATAATATTGTAGTACACATTGAACTTTTTTGGATTATACAATGAACTATTTTTAAATACAGCGAACTTTTTTGTCAAAAAATGCAGAACCAACTTTAAATACACAGCAAACGTTTTGTAGTGTATGTTTTATAATATCTTAATATACGATGTGAAAAATTTAAATACACAATGAACCTTTTTGGTATACAGCAAACAATTTCTTAATATATGATGAAAAAATTTGTAATACACGATAAACATTTTTATGATTAATATTTTTATAACTCACCTGAGCTTTTTCGTAATATATGGTGAGCATTTTCTTAATATACAATGAACATTTCTTTAATACGCGGTGAACCTTTTATATAATACATACAAAAGAGAAGAAAAGGAAAAAAGAAACAAAACAAAGAAAAGGAACTAAAGGAAAAAAAGAACCAAAACAGAAAATTGTAAAAACCGAAACAAAACCAAAGAAAACAAAATAAAACAGTGAAAAAATGAAAGCAAAAAACTAAAGAATAAAAACAAAAGAAAACACAGGAAACAACAGCGAACGAAAACATCACAGTAATCCGTATGTGGGCGGGATCAACTAGACTGGCGGGAGCAATGAACCAAGGGGTATCCCTAGGAGCCCCGCAAGGGTCATTTTTAATGGGCTGAGAATGTGTCACTTGACGCGCTCTCAGCCGTCACCATGTGTATGTGTTTTCTGTTTTTAGATTTTTTTGCGAAAAATGATTCTTTTGCATGGAAAAACACTTTTTCGCTCGAGGCACAAACGCATCTTTTATTTCGCTAGAGGCACAAATATACTTTTCATGGAAGCATATGTTTGTAGCTTCCGTGAGAGGCATAGATTTGCTTCCGCAAGAGGCACAGTTATGCCTCATGAAAAGAAAAAAATATATTTTTTTTCTTCCGCAAGAGACACAGATTTGCTTCGCGTGAAGGCACGGATTTGCTTTCGCGAGAGGTGCCTCTTGTAAAGAGAAAAAAAAAGTTAAATAAGTGAGAGAAAAAACATGTCTCTAGCTCGGTTTTATTTTATTCATTTCTTTTTTTATAAAAAGTTCGTCGACGAGTGACATATATACAATGGGTCACTTGTGGCAGGGTGCGAATGTGGAAGTGACCATTGCAACGGTAGTGATTTCGTAGATTGACCACCTTATGGCACAGAGCGAGTTTCAGGCATGCGGAAATGTATTGGGCCGATGGCTCCTTCCTCCAGTTCTTCCGCACCTCATGCTTTGCTGCTCCTACCCCAAACTCCGAGTCTCCATCTGATCCAACCGTAGGTCCGTTCGTGAGTAACACCGAAACCAATGACGCCATGGCGGACAAGGAGTCGGCAAAGAGGGACGAGTCTCAGCTGCGACCCGTGAGTGAGCATGAACAACAAGCTGACGAATCAAACTTCATTTGCCCTGTTCTGTTCTGTCCCGCCCACAGGCCCCAACATGGTATGCAGTCCAATCCTTCCCCCCTTCCACAACATACCATGTTTTCTTGCAGTTGGCCAATGCACTCTAGATGTTTGATGAATTGCTAACCAAGGGTTCAAGATAACAGAGGGAATATAGCTAACAACTTTTTGGTCATTCAACTGGTGATAGATACTAGCAAATTCTTGAGCTGCAAAGAACTTGCATAAGTGGTCGGAATGGCCAGTTAATTATATTTTTTTGAAATGGAGGAGGACCCCCGGTTTCTACATCTGGACGGTGCATGCAGCCACTTTATTAATTATTCACACAAGACCTTACAAAGTCATACAACAATAAGACTAAAGCCACCGTCTATGCAACATATGTCGCTACTCCTATCCAATTGATAAAGGGATGCTGATAGTCTGGGCCTAATACCGAACAGACCTCGCAGCCAAACCTACCATCTAAGACCTGAGGTCCCAACCAGGACACCTGCCGGGTATGGGGCACCTACCAGTCTGGCGTACTCCTCAACTAGGACGCCTGCCGGGTATGAGGCCGCCGCAGCCACCTGTCACCAATCCATCTTCAGTGCTGTATTGCTGCATCAACCTTGTCCGGTCTAACTGCCTTCGACGCTAGACAGCGCCACCTCCCTGCGCGAGTTCATCTCCGCGCATCGGACTCCGAATCTCCACAGCGCCACGCCGTCAAGATCCGCCGCCATCAATGTATAAGATGAAGTACCACTGCACCAAAGAAGTATTCCTCTGTTCCCCGAGCCCGTGTGTACCTCCATGAATGACGCCCCCAAGGGGGAAACGACACCAGAGCGCCGCCATCATCCGATCAATTGATCTAGGGTTTTCCCCGGAGGTAGCAGAGAGTGACCTTGAACTTCTCCACGGCTATGCCTTCAAGAAAGAAACGACACAGACAGCGCCGCCACCGCCGGCCTTTGCAGTAGTCAAAAGCAAGTTTTCACTCAGATCTGTTTGAAGAAACTTCATCTCTCGTGCACGGGCCGCCGCGTCCTGCGACGTCCCCGGGAGCGGGATCCCAAGATCCGCCGCCACCGGCGCCGCCACAACCACAAGGACCCACCACCCGACCAGTTAATTATATAAACCATGGTACCGTAAAACAAAAAAAATGTCGAAGTTCTTTTGGAGAGATTCTCTGAAATATATAAACATGCGCTGCACCAATTGATTGCTATCCTCATGGTTTCAATGGTAACTGCTCTACCATCACCTTTTTGCCTTTTTTCTTCTGTTGGCATTCCATCACCAATGTCAGTTGTAGTTATATACATCTTAATCATTTAGTGCGATATGTTCCACAAGATGTGTCCCAACCCCTCTGTTTTTCCATGACATTGACCATTGTTCTTTGATTGTTTAAGTGAAAGATCTTTGTTATTTCATTCTCCGTTAAGCTTTGTTTTCTTTCGGTAACATATATAGTAGGCCCTGCAAGAGTTGGTGGCTATCCGTAGGTCCTGGATCAGCATCCAATCCATATCCCCCCTCTGTTTTTGCTGCAATAAAGTATAGTATATAGTGTTTACTTTTGTTATCTGGATAAGCTAGCGCACATGCCGCTGACAGTTTCCTACAATGATACTGTCATAAGGTGTAATGTTGGGGCATATTTACCTGTAGCTAGCATCTCATGGATCAACGATATAGCATTTATTCCTCAACTTTTTCGGCCACCTTCGTCATTGTCCCTGAGGCCTAGGTGTGCCTCCCATGCATCGTCATTGCGCACGCCTAGTTCCTGCTCCACCATGATTTGCCTCCTTCTCCCAGCTGCCTGGCTCTTTCTTTATGAAAAAGGCTTTCGCCCCATTTTATATATAAAGCATCAAACCTCATACATCCGAACCATACAACACAACACCCCGAATGCACACATCCAAAGCAAGATACAAAGGTGTCGAAGATCAGCTAAGCCAACTCGAAGCAAACAACAGATGTACAACAAGTATCACTACGAAGATGACGAAGCCCTCCACCGAGAACAAGCCACCGTGAAGAACGTAGCTGACCGCCGACGAACCGTGCGCCCCAAGGTAGCGCCTTCAGGAAGGACACGACACCATTGCGTCGCCACCACCCGATCCAAAGGATCAAGATTTTCATCGGGAGCAACACGGAGGATCAGGAGAGACCGTGACGAAGCCTACAAGAAGGGGCCAGCGGACGCCACCACCGTCGGTCTGACCACGGTCAGACAGGGATTTCACCATGGCATACCACTCCACCTCCGATCAGGGTGCGCCCGGCCGAGAGGCCTGCCGCACCACTGCCACGGATCGCCATGCCAGAGCCACCCCGCCGCCCATGCGACCGGGGCCGCCAGTCCGCACCCGAGCTGCGAGCTCCGCCCATGAACATCGCAGCCCCCCCCCCCCCCCCCCGCAGAGCCGCCGCCCTGCCACCCGACACCCCCAATGGCCGCCCAGAGGAGCGAATCTCCACCACCAGCAGACCCCTAATAGCGTCAGAGCCGTCAGCGTCGACAAGCCTCGATAGATGGGGCCGGAGGCAACCAGGCCAGGGGAAAGAGGAAGGGGCGGAGCGGTGCGAGACCTCGACCGGCACACCCCGCGCCGGTGACGGGTGGGCAGACCACCCATCCCTCCAGCCAGCTTCCTCACGTTGCCCCCTGCAACGCCCCACCACGGCCTCCAGACAGATCGCGAAGAGCAAGCCGGACACCCGCCCGACGACGAGGACGCCCGGATGGTCAAGATCGGCCTCGTAGACGATGACAGGAGGTGCCCCGCCGGGCCTCACACACCGGCCACCGGCAGCCGCGCGAGCAGCAGCACACGCGCCCGCGCCCCGCCGGCAGGCGCCCCGCGCCGTCCGTGGCCACCAGGTAGCAGATCTGGCCGAGCCAGACTAGGCCGCTGCCGCTCCTGCCAAGGACGCGCGTGCGCCCACGAAGCCCACCACGCCGCCGCCACGCACCCGCGACCCTGCCGCCAGCACCCGCCGCCGTGCCGCCCCGCCCCTCGTCAGCGCGACGGCACGCCCGCCGCCGCCGGCCCGCGCCTGCCGCCAGCGAGCGAAGGGAGGAAGGGCCCCGCCGCCGCCGACGCCGGCGGGCTTCGCTCGTCAGCGCGCTCTGGCGGTGGCGAGGAGAGGAGGAGAGGAGGAGGGAGGACTGAGGCGGCGGCTAGGGTTTCCCTCCCGGATCGCTCGCGGGAGCGACACGGGAGGGGGGAGGGGGGAGACCTTCCTCACAATGGTCTTCTGGCTCTTTCTTTAGAATCTGCTCATTTGGTTATCATATTCATTTGCTTGTGGTGTTCATCATTTAGGAATGGCGGGGAGCTTGCTGGTGCCTGTCGACGAGGAGGTTCTGTTGTTGCCTCTGATGGTGTGCAGTTCTTGCCATTTTCACCATCTACACAGCCACTAGATTTGGAGACGCGGTCACACCTCGTTTTTTAGGGACGCGGTCACACCTAGTTGACTTGGAGATGTGCCGAAGATAACATCTGGTGATATATCGTTTCGCTAACCTTAATATTTATTTGGAGACGTGGTCACACCTTCTGAGCTTATGTGCTCTGGATAGTGCATATACCCTTAATATTTATTTCCGTTTCTAGAAGATTGCCACCAGTTAAAAAAGCTTCTGGCCTGCTAAAATTTTCAGTTGATAGCAACATACTGTGAGCAAACATAACCAGAACCCAGAAAATTACTTGCGACGAAGAGTTATTTTCTAGAACAATCTTCTGACGGATTTTAAGTAAATTAAATTCATGAATTTCTTCTGTTTTAGTCTATCTTTTCCTCTGATTTTGTCACCAAACTGGAATTCACCTATGAATGTTGTAAATTTGCTTTACAAAGATATTATCAAATACTAAATAAGTACTTCAGTAAATAGTATGGAAAAAAATGTTATTGTTGTATCTGTTCGATATGGTTAGAATAACCAATATGCTGTCACAATTTGTGATAAGGCAATTTACAGAATATTTGGGGGCACCATATATAGGTTTAGTTGGGTTCAGTGTATATTATTACCTTCCATTGACTACAGAATTCACCACGCACTACCGGAATCGCACCCTATGCCGACGGCCCAGGCCGTCGGCATAGCCCTGATTGGCCGTCGGGACAGGCCTATGCCGACGGCCCCCGTCGGCATAGGGCCGTTGGCAACATATCCGTCGGCGTAGCCAGGGAGGCCGTCCGCATAGAAAGGCCGTCGGCATAGGCCCTATCCCGAATGTGTCCGTACATCTATGCCGACGGCCCTGGCCATCGGCAACGTTATCGCCTAACAGCGGCCGCCGTCAAGTGCTGACCAACGGCTGCTCGTCACGTGGCACGTCTATGCCGACGGCTAGGCCGTCGGCATAGTTTCAAACTAAGCCGACGGCTAGCCCGTCGGCATAGACGTGCCATGTGGCGAGCAGGCGTCACCCCTCGGGCAGGTCTATGCCGACGGCATAGTTTCAAACTAAGCCGACGGCTAGGCTGTCGGCATAGACCTGCCACGTGGCAGCAACTCCACGTGGCAGGTCTATGCCGACGGCCTAGCCGTCGGCTTAGTTTAAAACTATGCCGACGGCTAGGCCGTCGGCATAGACCTGTCACGTGTCAGCCACTGGGAGCTCACGCCAGCTCTATGCCGACGGCCGTTTCTGTCTGTTTTTTTTTTTTCTGTTTTGTTTCAGCTTGAACATATAAACCTTTCTAGACTACCCGCGTAACTGGAGGCATCGAGCGCACAACACGTTTTTGACCGCAGGATCAAGTTACTTGCGTAACAACAGTGTTTATTTTGGCTGATGGCGTCAGGTCAGCTGTCCATTCTTTTCCACGTTCTTGACGACTTCAGCAGAGGATGACGGGTGGGGTCGTGAGCCCGTGGGGCCCAGCGACCAGAGGCTGGGTTTCTCTGAACGCTACGTGAAGATTGACAGAGTGTGGGCTGTTTTTGATTGGCCAAGGGCGATGACAGGAGATGGATTTCCGCTGGTCTACTCGTCCGATCTCTACTCTGCTGCGTTCGGTGGTCCCGGTCGCTGTCTGAGTCCACATCTCAGTGTACTGAGGACGATGGGAGGGGTGAGGAGCCGAGGAGAGCCTGGACGAACCCTCTCCCGTAAACCTAGCGCACCAGGTCCAATCCACTCCGTCCTCGAGCCCCACGCCATTCTTCTTCCTCTCCGCGCCGTCCGGCCTCCCCTGCTCCACGACCCTCTGCCTCAGGGCCTCCCGCACCGCCGCCTTCTCTTCCGGGCCTCTTCTCTGGCGCTCGAGATGCAGCCGGGGCGACCTCCTCCTCTTCCTCTCCTCCTTCCCTGCCTCCGGATCTAGACAAGTGAAATCTGGAGGGGAGACGAGTAAAGGGCGACGGAGGCGGCACTCGAGCAGATGAGAGGGAGAGAGAAGGAAGAAGAGGCGGTGCTCGAGCAGATGAGAGGGAGAGAGAGGTAGGTGCAGCAAGGCGACGGACGGGAGAGGGGCGAAGGCGAGCTCCAGCGCGAGCGCGTGGACCCGTCACCCACGCCGGCGAGGTCCTCGGCCCCGAGCTGTGCCTCTACCACCGCGAAGGGGACTGCTGCGACCACGCTCGGTACGCTCACGCCCCCATAAGAGATTGTGGCTGACCGGATAGCAATTGCTCTGCTTTACGGTTAGGTTTTGTTCAGTGCGCACACACACTGTGCCGTCTCCAGGTGCCAGTTGAAGTTACTGCCGGGCTTTATTGCCCTCCTCTAATTTGGTGTTGTGGGAGAAAGAAGAAGAGCAGGCATGTTCTCTGTTTCTACATCCAGCGTCCACACGGCTAGATCGACGGGTCTAAACTCTTGGTGAGCTCCTCCACTACCTGATTAATTCCTCTTCTGCTCTATCTTTTTTCCTTCCAATTCATCTAAGAAACTTTGAAATCAACCAACTATCTAATGCCTAAAATCCATGGAAAGAAGTGGTCTTGAAGTGTGAAACTCAAGCCAGCAATTGGATACCAATTTGCCTACTTATTTATACCTTCAAATATTAGTTAAAGACTAATTAAGTCACTGTTTCTTAATTTTTCTATTCCTTATTTATACCTCCAAACAGTACACAATGTCAGGAGTTGAACTATAAATGCCTGCTTATGATTAATGGATCACCAATAAAATGGAGAATTTATTCATTTGCATTTTCATGTTCTATCTCAGATGTAGCACATTGTGTGTATGAATCATGGTGAATGTCAAGCCTACTTAGGTCATACCCAAGTAAGGTCAGTATAGATGTATAGTGCTTATAAAATGTGGTGCTCTAATATAACTTTGTTCCTCAATTGGGAATTATGTTTTTCTATAGTTAAAGTGCATGTGTGTTGCTGTGATGTATATAAGTGAAAGGGAACAAAAAAGAATGGGAGAAGGGAGCTTCTTGATTTTCTTTTTCCCTTTTGTTTCTGTTTGATAATTACCCATCCATCCTGATGCTTGAGTATTTTCTAACCTCCCCTGTTTTATTCTTTTGGTGCTACTTGGACATTTCTAATGTCTGTTTTTTTGTTTTCTTTCAGAATACAGAAAGAATAAGCTACTAGCATTCCTAATGTGCAAGTAAACCTACTGGGATTATGACTGCAAAAAAAATTCATGACATGTGAGCAATTCTCAATTTAGATACTGTGAGCTTAAATAACAAGAGCTAAACTGTTGTGCCATGTTCAGAATTGGTAATAGAAAAGATAATCTAAACGCACATTCTGAAATTATCTAGACTCCTGCCTTTGGGGAATTAGTTTGCTAAGCATTATTTTGTAAATAAATGACATGCTAACTTGCTGGTTCAGTTTAAAGCTATAGGCAGGGGCTTGCGGTAGGGGGGATATCATTGTGGCAGTTGAAAACCAAAACATTTATTCACGAGTGTATGATCTGGACTGCGCTTTTCTGAAAGTATGTTACGATCCTGCTCTTGGGAGATTAAGCTGTTGTCATTTTGCTTCATAAATAATTGGCATGCTAAAACATTGGTTGTTGCTTCAGTGGTGGGGGCCAATAATAGAAAGAAGTTGCTTCCTTAGATGGTTGGTTAGGTCGTGGGTGCAGCAAGGAAAGGGCCACCTGATGACGGTTCTGGACTTGAGGTCTAACAAAAAGTATTGTTCAGTGTAGTGTTTTTCTGGTTTCTTGATCAGTGTGTCAGAGGCCATGAATTCTTTTCATGCTTGCAAAGTTTTTTTTGGATTGTATTTGAAAAGTATACCCCGATTGAGAGGCTAGGAGGGATCTTGCTGAACAAATATACCTGACTTCATGAATGTCTGTACAGTTAGTCAGAGATGAAATGACAAGCAGCTCTCCTGCGTCGTTCGAGAAGAAAAGAAAACAAAAGACGAGGATTATATAATCCCACTTTATGCTGACAGTTAGTCCGAGATTTAAGTGATTATTTGTGCCGCGGTCGCTACAACAAATCATCTAAAATAAGCTACTAGCGTTTTTTTGATCCAAGCTTTCTTGCTTAGAATTAGATAATATACGCCTGCTTCATACATATTATTCTTTCTGAGAGGGGCATGATCATCATGAAATCAGCAAATTATATACGCATATGTGCTTTACTAAATATTATTCTCTCTGTATACCTTCTTTATTTTTATTAGAGAAACGGTTGAGATAGTACACTCAGACTAATGCATTGCATGTCTTTTTGTGCTTAAACCAGAGGCAAAAGCACTTTAAAATATGTTCTGAGCTCTAAATCTATCATACATGTGAATAAGCTTGTTTAAATCATTTGAATACTTATCTTTTTTTCTATTCCACGTAGATGTTGAAGTATGGCCTTGAAAGGTAAGTTGAATGGCTGGAGATGCTCAAAAGATGTAACAAAGAGAGAAGATAAGAGGGAGAGAGAGAAGGAGAAGAGGGAGTACTCGATTCGATCTGCAGGAGAGAGAGAAGATAAGAGGGAGAGAGAGAAGGAAGGAGAGGAGGGAGAACTCCGTTGCCGCCGCGTGCCGTACTTCTGGATCGAGCGCTGCCTGACCAAGGGATAAGAGTAGGAGGTAAAAACCCTAGCCACCATGCTCCCGTGCGGGCTGCATCCCCGCATCTCCCTCTTCGTTGCTCTGCTTCTTCCCCTGATTCCTCTTTTTCGTTTTTTCTCTTTGTGGCGCCGCCAAGGATGAGTGGAGCAGCTGCTGAAGCAGGCGCGGCGCTGGTGCGCTGCTGGCGAAGCGGTGGTCAACGGTGCCGTCGACGTCGTCCTTGGCAGAAGGTAAGCCTAGATCAATCTCACAATATTCCTTTGTCGTCTGTGTTCTTATGCAACTTAGTGATTGGACTTTCTCTGTTATGTTTCACAAATTGCTACTTTTAGTTATCCCCATTGGCTTGTGCATATGCTTCTGCTGGGTCGTTCTTGTTTATTTTCTCTATCCAACATTGTGGCAGGTTGGTGTTTCCTCTCTTTCTCACTGCAGCTACCTATGCCTCTATTATTCTAGGATTTTGCAAGTTAAATACTCATGTGTGCTGAACTGAAAAGTTCTCTATGCAACATCTATTGCAGGTTGGTGTTTCCTACCTATGCCTCTATTATTCTAGGATTTTGAAAGTTAATTGCTCATGTGTGCTGAATTGAAAAGCTCAATGAAAGGCACTTATTTCTACGCACAAATGCTTTTGTTGCTATAAGAATCTGTAGAGAAGAAATATATATGTCTCCTCCGTTCATTGCCCTTTTTTTGCGGGTAGTTCATTGCCATTTTGGATTCATATGTGAAGTCTATTGTTGTTAATTACAGTTAACTAATTTATTAATTCATGGTTGTTTTAGTTGCTGACCATATGATTGGTAGCCTTGGACAGAAGAGGGCCAGCAACAAACATAAGCAATCACTGTCCTGTCCAGAACATGTATATCTTCAGTTTTGGTTGCCTTCCGTTTACTTGCCAACAAGCGACACTGAGCTCACATATTTACTGTTTGCTTTGTTATATACTTAATCTACTAGACAAAGTGTAAAATGGAAATTCATGCTCGACAATTTTGTATATTTATAAACCTAGATGCTACTCTAATTGGTTTTACTTCTTCTATATATTTTCTCCTGTTGGTGTGTATAAATAGTGCACAAAGTTAGTTTCTTTTCCTTCTCGACCGCATCTAATTTTAAAGAAAATAGAGAGGAATCTAAGAGATACACAACCAGAAGAACTTTGTTTCTTTGACTTTTCGGCTGTGTCTAACTTTGGTAAAAGAGAGGAATTTGAGATAGATAGACAACCTGAAGAGCTTTGAACAGCTTTGAACGTTCAAGTATGCTGCCGGCCTCCTCGCCGCTGCTGTCGCGTGGCTGGCACCAGTGTGTGGCAGCTGCTGAGATGGGCGCAGTTTACTCCGGGTTCGGTGATGGTGTTGAAAAGCACCTTAACTGAGCCAAGGAATTTAGTAGCATTGTGGGATGATTAACCAATTTTTTTTCTGTTTCCTATACTATCTTCTCATATTATAGTTTTGGTGTCCTGGTAGGCAGGGATCAACTTTGGTGGCATCCGATGCTGGCAGGCCACGGGGTTAGAGCAGAGGAAGCTGACATGGTGTTCGAAATTCAGATGGTCATTGTGATAGAAGAAAGTGCATAAAGAATGAACAAGGAAAAGCTACAGATTGATATGTCCAGGTTACAAATTTTTCTACCTCCACCCCATATTCCCACTTATGGTTTAGTGAAGAGTATGATTTCTCGCTTGGGAGGATGCCATGCACAAGATATGCATTTGTTTCCAATGCATTTTCATTATATTTGCTTTGGTTTAAGTTATAAAGCAACCTTCTAGAGCAGATCATTTTTGATGGATATATGACGACAGGTCTGCGATTGTATTGTCAAAAGCAAACCTAGGGTATTTGATGTTTCCATGTAGTTTTAAAACAACCTCCTAGCACTTTCATTTTAGATAGATATATAATGGTACGAGATTGACCATGTCCCCTCCATTGATGTGCTTCTCCAGATTTGAGGAATCGTTTGGGTTTTATCTACTTGTCCATGAAGGATGCTTCATGATGAAAATTCCTCATATAATGTTTTTTGAGAGGAAGAGTTTAGGGAGTACTATATCTCTGAAGATATGCCAGAGAATTGAATATGAACTCACATAAAAGAATCGAGATTACAAACGTAGAGGCTTCACTAGAAGAGAGGCCCTTGCTGTAGATCACAAGAGCCATGTTTTTTGTAGGTACAAGAACCATATTTCTATTTACGATTATCTCCCAGCAATGAAAGTCGCATGTGACAAACATGAATAAGCTAGGGGAAAAGTCAACTGCTCTCTTCCTTTTTGTTTGAGTGTTAACTTCTGTTTTCAATTTCCAACTTTGTGCAACTATTTTCTATAGTATGGGTGCTTGCTATGTTAGGGTTCGGCTCACCTGCAGGGTTCCCAGCAGGGATTATTGTGCAGGGCCAATAAATGAGTGCCGTGTGTCCCTGTGGGCCAACAACTACAATTATCTTTGATTAATTTTGTTTCCTGCTCCTTCGATCCTTCCTCGCCAAGAGACTGGGTGCTAGCACCGATGGGTTTTGATTCGTCGGCCCGCGACACCGCTGGGCGTTGTGTCTCCAATCGTGGATGCGGGCGGCCGCCCCAGCCAAGGCTCCCGCAGTGCTGCATCCCATGGCGACGCCCCCGCCGGTGGCCGAACCACCTGCCGTGCTGGCCGCGTCCTAGGCCTCATCCACGAGCGACCAAGCACAAGCGGAAAAAGCAGAGGGGCAAGAAGAAAGCGCATGTTCCCTCGTCGGAGTCGTTCGGCCCGCCGGCGCCCATCGTGCCCGAGCTTATGCACACGCACACCACCGTTGAAGACGTGCCCGCCTCGCATCCTCCGTCAATGATCCAATAATTCCGCAGTCAAGACTGAACCTCTTTTAATTTGGCGCCGATCGAAAAAAAGGATGAAACGATGAACTGATTTTCGTTGGTGCAGAGCTGGAGCGGCCGGCAGTACAGGTACCGCGTGGTCCCCGTACAGACTGCCATGGCCGCGCTTCTGTGGTCGTTTGCTCGTTGTGATAGAGATCATTTAGACTGTAATCTCGCCAAAACAGAAGATAAAGACGGCGGCGCTCCACCAGACTGAAAAATAATGACGCAGGGTAGTCCTCGATTGGTAGTAGACGACCCAGCTACATTGCCGGCGGCCGAGCAAGCACAGCCAGCCTCTTTATTTCTTCAGCGCAGATACCGGATGATGAAACAGCAGGAAACAAAATTAATCAAAATTAATTGTAGTTGTTGGCCCATATGGACACGTGGCACTCGTTAATTGGCCCTGCATAATAATCCCTGCTGGGAACCCTGCAGGTGAGCCGAACCCCTATGTTAGAGATAAAAAAAGGACCTTTGTGCCCAGCGTGAGGATGTATGCAAGGAATGGTAGCAATCCCGTGAGCGCCTGGACCCACCAAAATTTTCCTTCTCAGTTGCATGCAAGCACCCTGGTCCAGCACATTCTCTCTGCTCCGTGAATTTAGCCACACATGCAAGCACGGGCCCACCACTTTCCCTAATCTCTCTCGCCCCCCCCCCCCCCCTGATTTCAACGCGGGGTGGGGGGCCGGCGTGTCCTCAATCTCTGCCACTCTGGTTAGTTAAAAAGGAAATTCGACTCGTTGCGCACATACTTAAGAGGAAAAGCCTACCTGGTCCGAAACCGAGCGTTGCGACGCGCGCGCGCGTGTTAGCCATCCTCCTTACTAAGACATCCTTTTCTTAGGTATTGAGTAGGATTTTAGATGCACAACTTGTTGAAAAAAAATAGATGCTTAAGTTGACCATAAGGTGATGTTTCGCCTTGGCCTTTTGTTCTAATCATTTGTTGTTATTATAACATATCATTTCATCATTTTTTTGGCTTCATTCTTCACTTCCTACCCGCGGCAGGTACAGACTCGGGCAACAGGCAGGTACAAGACTCGGGCAACGGTTAATGGACACAATGCATCTGTACTAATATAGCTTACTTTATAAAGCCATCAATGTATGCTATTATCAAGTGATTTGAATATTTTATTTTTATGCTATCATGTAATGGAATATAAGTATTCATTACCTTGTTCTAAATTAGTCTAATATGCATGGTTTGAATGCTCGTCTCGCTCTTCCTTTTTTGCGTGATATGAATATTTTCTTTTAAGCTATCATGTAATGGAATGTAAGTATTTATTAAGTTGGTTTAAATCAATCTCATATGCATGATTTTAATATTTGGCTTACTCTCGCTTTTTGCGCCATGGGCGCAACGGGTCATCTAACAAAGGACAAGCATATGCTTTTGCCTTCAAATGCACTTTCAAAGGACTGATCGTCTACTCAACATAAGCAAGTTGCAAGAGCCCTTTGTTATATAATTTAGCATTAGTATAGAGCCCTTTGCTATATAACTTAGCATTAGTATAGATGCCTACTAAGACTTCTATGTTTTTCATCCTTTTGGATTTTATGTAATCCCCGAAGACCATCCTGTGCATTTAACTGTCGGTTATTTGCTGCTTAGACTGCTATGTGGTATACTTTTGAAATAGCCATGATGAAAGAAATATATGCTTTCCTTTTGTGTTTATATATTTTAGTGCACACTCTTATAATACTTGGCTTGCACTCGGCCTTTCCGCCATTGGCGCAACGGTCTTATAATACTTGGCTTGCACTCTGCCTTTGCGCCATTGGCGCAACGGGTCATCTAGTATATACAGCATATAGAAGAATCATACAACAATATATGCATCACATAACAATAAGGAGCAGCATCACACAACAAATTCATCATCACAGATCATAAGAAGCATCGCAAAGCATAAACATATAAGTATCATCACCACCAAGCATATAAGAATCTCACAAACAACAATAAGAAACATCACAAGCATATAAGTATCATCACCACCAAGACCGCCACAATGTGACCCAAAGGCTTAAGCGCCTCCGGGGGCTAGCATGGCGGCAAATCTTGCATAGGCGGCCTCTCACAAGTCTGGAAGTGTTGTGGTGGTTGCATACGCCCGGCACACATCTCCGGGGTGTGCCCCCCCTCACGGACGGCGCCGCCGCCGGCACCTGGAGGGGGGAAACGGACGCGTCGGGTCTACACGGAGGGTATCTTGCTGTGTGTCTGGCCCGGATGTTGCTCCAAAGTGTTCCTATGGGCTGACCTAACACAATCGGGTGGATAGGTCCACTGCTCAAAGCTCGTCCGTGCAAAGTCAAAGGGCTAGATCCCGTGGTCAAACGCTACAGGGTTAGGCGGGACGTGGCCCCTGGGGGGTAGCAATGCCACCGGAGCGTCGCACCGGGCCCTCATACATGCGGGGTGGTGTGGTGGCATGTCCGAAGAGGCGGCACGTGCCTCCGGGGTGTGCCCCCCCTCACGGACGGCGATGACACGGTAGTAGACATTCTGCGGTAACGATGCAGCGTGAATATTATTAAATACTCGGAGCGCGATAAAATCATGAGTTTTTTACACGACATGGGCACATGTGCTATAAGAATGATGGTAATTTTTCATAATTTTTCGTGATGGAGAAGTATCTGAACACTTCCCTCTACGCGGAGCGCTCTTCGCGTGTCTACGACTGTGGCCGGCGGCCTTCGGGGGCTAGCATGCCGCCAAATCTAGCGTAGGCGGCCTCTCACAAGTTTGGAAGTGTTGTGGCGGTTGCAAACGCCCGGCACGCGTCTCCCGGGTGTGCCCCCCCCTCATGGACGGTGCCACCGCCGGCACCTGGAGGGGGAAAACGGACGCGTCGGGTCTAGACGGATGGGATCTTCCTGTGGGTCTGGCCCGGATGTTGCTCCAAAGTTTTCCTATAGGCCGACCTAACACAACTGGGTGGATAGGTCCACTGCTCAAAGCCAATCCGTGCAAAGTCAAAGGGCTAGATCCCATGGTCAAACACTACAGGGTTAGGCGGGATGGGGCCCTGGGGGGGGGGGTAGCAATGCCACCGGAGCGTCGCACCGGGCCCTCATACATGCGGGGTGGTGTGGTGGCATGTCCGAAGAGGCGGCACGCGTCTCTGGGGTGTGCCCCCCCTCACGGACGGCGATGACACGGTAGTAGACGTTCTGCGGTAACGGTGCGGCGTGAATATTATTAACTACTCAGAGCGCGATAAAATCATGAGTTTTTTACACGACGTGGGCACATGTGCTATAGGACTGATGGTAATTTTTTATAATTTTTCGTGATGAGAAGTATCTGAACACTTCCCTCTACGCGGATTGCTCTTCGCGTGTCTATGACTGTGGCCGGCGGCCTCCAGGGGCTAGCATGCCGCCAAATCTTGCGTAGGCGGCCTCTCACAAGTTTCGAAGTGTTGTGGCGGTTGCAAACGCCCGGCACGCGTCTCCGGGGTGTGCCCCCCTTACGGACGGCGCTGCCGCCGGCACCTGGAGGGGGGAAACGGACGCGTCGGGTCTACAGGGAGGGGATCTTGCTGTGGGTTTGGCCCGGATGTTGCTCCAAAGTGTTCCTATGTGCCGACCTAACACAACCGGGTGGATAGGTCCATTGCGCAAAGCCCGTCCGTGCAAAGTCAAAGGGCTAGATCCCGTGGTAAAACGCTACAGGGTTAGGCAGGACGGGGGCGCTAGGGGGGTAGCAATGCCGCCGGAGCGTCGCACCGGGCCCTCATACATGCGGGGTGGTGTGGTGGCATGTCCGAAGAGGCGGCACGCGTCTCGGGGTGTGCCCCCCCTCACGGACGGCGATGACACGGTAGTAGACGTTCTGTCGTAACGATGCGGCGTGATTATTATTAAATACTCGGAGCGCGATAAAATCATGAGTTTTTTACACAACGTCGGCACATTGTTGTAAGACTGAGGGTAATTTTTCATAATTTTTCGTGATGGAGAAGTGTCTGAACACTTCCCTCTACGCGGATTGCTCTTCGCGTGTCTACGACTGTGGCCGGCGGCCTCCCGGGGCTAGGATGCCGCCAAATCTTTCGTAGGCGGCCTCTCACAAGTCTGGAAGTGTTGTGGCGGTTGCAAACGCCCGGCACGCGTCTCCGGGGTGTGCCCCCCTCACGGACGGCGCCGCCGCTGGGACACGGAGGGGGGAAACGGACGCGTCGGGTCTACACGGAGGGGATCTTGCTGTGGGTCTGTCCCGGATGTTGCTCCAAAGTGTTCCTATGGGCTTACCTAACACAACCGGGTGGAGAGGTCCACTGGTCAAAGCCCGTCCGTGCAAAGTAAAAGGGCTAGATCGCATGGTCAAACGCTACAGGGTTAGGCGGGACGGGGGTCCACGGGGGGGGGGGGGGTAGCAATGCCACCGGAGCGTCGCACCGGGACCTCATACACGTGGGGTGGTGTGGTGGCATGTCTGAAGAGGCGGCACGCGTCTCCGGGGTGTGCCCCCCTCACGGGCGGCGACGACACGGTAGTAGACGACCCAGCTACATTGCCGGCTGCCGAGCAAGCACAGCCAGCCTCTTTATTTCTTCAGTGCAGATACCGGATGATGAAACGGCAGGAAACAAAATTAATTAAAATTAACTGTAGTTGTTGGCCCATATGGACACGTGGCACTCGTTAATTGGCCCTGCATAATAATCCCGGCTGGGAACCCTGCAGGTGAGCCGAACCCCTATGTTAGAGATAAAAAAGGACCTTTGTGCCCAGCGTGAGGATGTATGCAAGGAATGGTAGCAATCCCGTGAGCGCCTGGACCCACCAAAATTTTCTTTCTCAGTTGCATGCAAGCACCCTGGTCTAGCACATTCTCTCTGCTCCGTGAATTTAGCCACACATGCAAGCACGGGCCCACCACTTTCCCTAATCTCTCTCGCCCCCCCCCCCCTGATTTCAACGCGGGGTGGGGGGCCGGCGTGTCCTCAATCTCTGCCACTCTGGTTAGTTAAAAAGGAAATTCGACTCGTTGCGCACATACTTAAGAGGAAAGCCTACCTGGTCCGAAACCGAGCGTTGTGACGCGCGCGTGTGTTAGCCATCCTCCTTACTAAGACATCCTTTTCTTAGGTATTGAGTAGGATTTTAGATGCACAACTTGTTGAAAAAAATAGATGCTTAAGTTGACCATAAGGTGATGTTTCGCCTTGGCCTTTTGTTCTAATCATTTGTTGTTATTATAACATATCATTTCATCATTTTTTTGGCTTCATTCTTCCCTTCCTACGCGCGGCAGGTACAAACTCGGGCAACAGGCAGGTACAAGACTCGGGCAACGGTTAATGGACACAATGCATCTGTGCTAATATAGCTTACTTTATAAAGCCATCAATGTATGCTATTATCAAGTGATTTGAATATTTTATTTTTAAGCTATCATGTAATGGAATATAAGTATTCATTACCTTGTTCTAAATTAGTCTAATATGCATGGTTGGAATGCTCGTCTCGCTCTTCCTTTTTTGCGTGATATGAATATTTTCTTTTAAGCTATCACGTAATGGAATGTAAGTATTTATTAAGTTGGTTTAAATCAATCTCATATGCATGATTTTAATACTTGGCTTACTCTTGCTTTTTGCGCCATGGGCGCAACGGGTCATCTAACAAAGGACAAGCATATGCTTTTGCCTTCAAATGCACTTTCAAAGGACTGATCGTCTACTCAACATAAGCAAGTTGCAAGAGCCCTTTGTTATATAATTTAGCATTAGTATAGAGCCCTTTGCTATATAACGTAGCATTATTATAGATGCCTACTAAGACTTCTATGTTTTTCATCCTTTTGGATTTTATGTAATCCCCGAAGACCATCCTGTGCATTTAACTATCGGTTATTTGCTGCTTAGACTGCTATGTGGTATACTTTTGAAATAGCCATGATGAAAGAAATATATGCTTTCATTTTGTGTTTATATATTTTAGTGCACACTCTTATAATACTTGGCTTGCACTCGGCCTTTGCGCCATTGGCGCAACGGTCTTATAATACTTGGCTTGCACTCTGCCCTTGCGCCATTGGCGCAACGGGTCATCTAGTATATACACCATATAGAAGAATCATACAACAATATATGCATCACATAACAATAAGGAGCAGCATCACACAACAAATTCATCATCACAGATCATAAGAAGCATCGCAAAGCATAAACATATAAGTATCATCACCACCAAGCATATACGAATCTCACAAACAACAATAAGAAACATCACAAGCATATAAGTATCATCACCACCAAGACCGCCACAATGTGACCCAAAGGCTTAAGCGCCTCCGAGGGCTAGCATGGCGGCAAATCTTGCATAGGCGGCCTCTCACAAGTCTGGAAGTGCTGTGGTGGTTGCGAACGCCCGGCACACATCTCCGGGGTGTGCCCCCCCTCACGGACGGCGCCGCCGCCGGCACCTGGAGGGGGGAAACAGACGCGTCGGGTCTACACGGAGGGTATCTTGCTGTGTGTCTGGCCCGGATGTTGCTCCAAAGTGTTCCTATGGGCTGACCTAACACAATCGGGTGGATAGGTCCACTGCTCAAAGCTCGTCCGTGCAAAGTGAAAGGGCTAGATCCCGTGGTCAAACGCTACAGGGTTAGGTGGGACGGGGGCCCTGGGGGTAGCAATGCCACCGGAGCGTCGCACCGGGCCCTCATACATGCGGGGTGGTGTGGTGGCATGTCCGAAGAGGCGGCACGTGCCTCCGGGGTGTGCCCCCCTCACGGACGGCGATGACACGGTAGTAGACATTCTGCGGTAACGATGCGGCGTGAATATTATTAAATACTCGGAGCGCGATAAAATCATGAGTTTTTTACACGACGTGGGCACATGTGCTATAAGAATGATGGTAATTTTTCATAATTTTTCGTGATGGAGAAGTATCTGAACACTTCCCTCTACGCGGATCGCTCTTCGCGTGTCTACGACTGTGGCCGGCGGCCTCCGGGGGCTAGCATGCCGCCAAATCTTGCGTAGGCGGCCTCTCACAAGTCTGGAAGTGTTGTGGCGGTTGCAAAAGCCCGGCACGCGTCTCCCTGGTGTGCCCCCCCCTCAGGGACGGTGCCACCGCCAGCACCTGGAGGGGGAAAACGGACGCGTCGGGTCTAGACGGATGGGATCTTCCTGTGGGTCTGGCCCGGATGTTACTCCAAAGTGTTCCTATAGGCTGACCTAACACAACTGGGTGGATAGGTCCACTGCTCAAAGCCAGTCCGTGCAAAGTCAAAGGGCTAGATCCCATGGTCAAACGCTACAGGGTTAGGCGGGACGGGGCCCTGGGGGGGGGGGGGTAGCAATGCCACCGGAGCGTCGCACCGGGCCCTCATACATGCGGGGTGGTGTGGTGGCATGTCCGAAGAGGCGGCACGCGTCTCCGGGGTGTGCCCCCCCTCACGGACGGCGCAGCCGCCGGCACCATGAGGGGGGAAACGGACGCGTCGGGTCTACACGGAGGGGATCTTGCTGTGGGTCTGGCCCGGATGATGCTCCAAAGTGTTCCTATGGGCTTACCTAACACAACCGGGTGGAGAGATCCACTGCTCAAAGCTCGTCCATGCAAAGTCAAAGGGCTAGATCCCGTGGTCAAACGCTACAGGGTTAGGCGGGACGGGGGCCCTGGGGGGGGAGCAATGCCACCGGAGCGTCGCACCGGGACCTCATACATGCGGGGTGGTGTGGTGGCATGTCCGAAGAGGAGGCACGCGTCTCCGGGGTGTGCCCCCCTCACGGACGACGATGACACGGTAGTAGACGTTCTGCGGTAACGATGGGGCGTGAATATTATTAAATACTCGGAGCGCGATAAAATCATGAGTTTTTTAAACGACGTGGGCACATGTGCTATAGGATTAATGGTAATTTTTTTATAATTTTTCGTGATGGAAAAGTCTCAGAACACTCCCCTCTACGCGAATTGCTCTTCGCGTGTCTACGACTGTGGCCGGCGGCCTCCGGGGGCTAGCATGCCGCCAAATCTTGCGTAGGCGGCCTCTCACAAGTCTGGAAATGTTGTGGCGGTTGCAAACACCCGGCACGCGTCTCCGGGGTGTGCCCCCCTCACGGACGGCCCCGCCGCCGACACTTGGAGGGGGGAAACGGACGCGTCGGGTCTACACGGACGGGATCTTGCTGTGGGTCTGGCCCGGATGTTACTCCAAAGTGTTCCTATGGGCTGACCTAACACAACAGGGTGGATAGGTCCACTGCTCAAAGCCCGTCCGTGCAAAGTCAAAGGGCTAGATCCTGTGGTCAAACACTACAAGGTTAGGCGGGACGGGGGCCCTGGGGGGTAGCAATGCCGCCGGAGCATCGCACCAGGACCTGATTCATGCGGGGTGGTGTGGGGGCATGTCCGAAGAGGCGGCACGCGTCTCGGGGTGTGCCCCCCTCACGGACGGCGATGACACGGTAGTAGACGTTCTGTGGTAACGATGCGGCGTGAATATTATTAAATACTCGGAGCGCGATAAAATCATGAGGTCTTTACACGACGTGGGCACATGTGCTATAGGAATGATGGTAATTTTTCATAATTTCTCATGATGGAGAAGTATCTGAACACTTCCCACTACGCGGATTGCTTTTCGCGTGTCTACGACTGTGGCCGGCGGCCTCCGGGGGCTAGCATGCCGCCAAATCTTGCGTAGGCGGCCTCTCACAAGTCTGGAAGTGTTGTGGCGGTTGCAAACGCCCGACACGCATCTCCGGGGTGTGCCCCCCTCACGGACGGGGCCGCCGCTGGGACACGGAGGGGGGAAACGGACTTGTCGGGTCTACACGGAGGGGATCTTGCTGTGGGTCTGTCCCGGATGTTGCTCCAAATTGTTCCTATAGGCTTACCCAACACAACCGGGTGGAGAGGTCCACTGGTCAAAGCCCGTCCGTGCAAAGTCAAAGGGCTAGATCCCATGGTCAAACGCTACAGGGTTAGGCGGGACGGGGGCCCACGGGGGGGGGGGGGGGGGGTAGCAATGCCACCGGAACGTCGCACCGGGACCTCATACATGTGGGGTGGTGTGGTGGCATGTCTGAAGAGGCGGCACGCGTCTCCGGGGTGTGCCCCCCTCACGGACGGCGATGACATGGTAGTAGACGTTCTGCGGTAACGATGCGGCGTGAATATTATTAGATACTCGGAGCGCGATAAAATCATGAGTTTTTTACACGACGTGGGCACATGTGCTATAGGACTGATGGTAAATTTTCATAATTTTTCGTGATGGAGAAGTATCTGAACACTTCCCTCTACGCGAATTGCTCTTCGCGTGTCTACGACTGTGGCCGCCGGCCTCCGGGGGCTAGCATGCCGCCAAATCTTGCGTAGGCGGCCTCTCACAAGTCTGGAAGTGTTGTGGCGGTTGCAAATGCCCGGCACGCGTCTCCGGGGTGTGGCCCCCCACACGGACGGCGCCGCCGCCGGCACTTGGAGGGGGGAAACGGACGCGTCGGGTCTACACGAAGGGGATCTTGCTGTGGGTCTGGCCCGAATGTTGCTCCAAAGTGTTCCTATGGGTCAACCTAACACAACCGGGTGGATAGGTCTACTGCTCAAAGCCCGTCTGTGCAAAGTCAAAGGGCTAGATACCGTGGTCAAACGCTACAGAGTTAGGCGGGACGGGGGCCTTGGGGGGGGGGGGGTAGCAATGCCACCGGAGCGTCGCACCGGGCCCTCATACATGCGGGGTGGTGTGGTGGCATGTCCGAAGAGGCGGCACGCGTCTCCGGGATGTGTCCCCCCTCACGGACGGCGATGACACGGTAGTAGACGTTCTGCGGTAACCATGCGATGTGAATATTATTAAGTACTCGTAGCGCGATAAAATCATGAGTTTTTTACACGACGTGGGCACATGTGCTATAGGAATGATGGTAAATTTTCATAATTTTTCGTGATGGAGAAGTATCTGAACAATTCCCTCTACGCGATTTTCTCTTCGCGTGTGTACGACTGTGGCCGGCGGCATCCGAGGGCTAGCATGCCGCCAAATCTTGCGTAGGCGGCCTCTCACAAGTCTGGAAGTGTTGTGGCGTATGCAAACGCCCGGCACGCGTCTCCGGGGTGTGCCCCCCTCACGGACGGCGGCGCCGCCGGCACCTGGAGGGGGGAAACAGACGCGTCGGGTCTACACGAAGGGGATCTTGCCGTGGGTCTGGCCCAGATGTTGCTCCAAAGTGTTCCTATGGGCCGACCTAACACAACCGGGTGGATAGGTCCGCTGCGCAAAGCCCGACCGTGCAAATCAAAGGGCTAGATCCCGTGGTCAAACGCTACAGGGTTAGGCGGGACGGGGGCGATGGGGGGGGGGTAGCAATGCCACCGGTGCGTCGCACCGGGCCCTCATACATGCGGGGTGGTGTGGTGGCATGTCCGAAGAGGCGGCACGCATCTCCGGGATATGCCCCCCCTCACGGACGGCGATGACACGGTAGTAGACGTTCTGCGGTAACGATGCGGCGTGAATATTATTAAATAATCGGAGCGCGATAAAATCATGAGTTTTTTACACGACATGGGGACATGTGCTATAGGACTGATGGTAATTTTTCATAATGTTTCGTGATGGAGAAGTATTTGAACACTTCCCACTACGCGGATTGCTCTTCGCGTGTCTACGACTGTGGCCGGCGGCCTCCGGGGGCTAGCATGCCGCCAAATCTTGTGTAGGCGGCCTCTCACAAGTCTGGAAGTGTTGTGGCAGTTGCAAACGCCAGGCACGCGTTTCCGGGGTGTGCCCCCCTCACGAACGGCGCCGCCGCCGGCACCTGGAGGGGGGAAACGGACGCGTCGGGTCTACACGGAGGGGATCTTGCTGTGGGTCTGGCCCGGATGATGCTCCAAAGTGTTCCTATGGGCTTACCTAACACAACCGGGTGGAGAGATCCACTGGTCAAAGCTCGTCCATGCAAAGTCAAAGGGCTAGATCCCGTGGTCAAACGCTACAGGGTTAGGCGGGACGGGGGCCCTAGGGGGGGGGGGTAGCAATGCCACCGGAGCGTCGCACCGGGACCTCATACATGCGGGGTGGTGTGGTGGCATGTCCGAAGAGGAGGCACGCGTCTCCGGGGTGTGCCCCCCTCACGGACGACGATGGCACGGTAGTAGACATTCTGCGGTAAAGATGCGGCGTGAATATTATTAAATACTCGGAGCGCGATAAAATCATGAGTTTTTTACACGACGTGGGCACATGTGCTATAGAACTGATGGTAATATTTCATAATTTTTCGTGATGGAGAAGTATCTGAACACTTCCCTCTACGCGAATTGCTCTTCGCGTGTCTACGACTGTGGCCGGCGGCCTCCGGGGGCTAGCATGCCTCCAAATCTTGCGTAGGCGGCCTCTCACAAGTCTGGAAGTGTTGTGGCGGTTGCAAACGCCCGGCACGCGTCTCCGGTGTGTGCCCCCCTCACGGACTGCGCCGCCACCGGCACCTGGAGGGAGGAAACGGACGCGTCGGGTCTACACGGAGGGGATCTTGCTGTGGGTTTGGCCCGGATGTTGATCCAAAGTGTTCCTATGGGCCGACCAAACACAACCGGGTGGATAGGTCCACTGCGCAAAGCCCGTCCGTGCAAAGTCAAAGGGCTAGATCCCGTGGTCAAACGCTACAGGGTTAGGCGGGACGGGGGCCCATGGGGGGTAGCAATGCCACCGGAGCGTCGCACTGGGACCTCATACATGCGGGGTGGTGTGGTGGCATGTCCGAAGAGGCGGCACGCGTCTCCGGGGTGTGCACCCCTCACGGACGGCGTGATTATTACTAAATACGCGGAGCGCGATAAAATCATGAGTTTTTTACACAACGTGGGCACATGTGCTGTAAGACTGATGGGAATTTTTCATAGTTTTTCGTGATGGAGAATTATCTGAACACTTCCCTCTACGCGGATTGCTCTACGCGTGTCTACGACTGTGGTGGCCCAATGCGTCCAAAGTGTTCCTATGGGCCGACCTAACACAACCGGGTGGATAGGTCCACTGCTCAAAGCCCATCCGTGCAAAGTCAAAGGGCTAGATCCCGTGGTCAAACGCTACAGGGTTAGGCGGGACGGGGGCCCATGGGGGGTAGCAATGCCACCGGAGCGTCGCACCGGGACCTCATACATGCGGGGTGGTGTGGTGGCATGTCCGAAGAGGCGGCACGCGTCTCCGGGGTGTGCCCCCTCACGGACGGCGATGACACGGTAGTAGACGTTCTGCGGTAACGATGCGGCGTGAATATTATTAAATACTCGGAGCGCGATAAAATTATGAGCTTTTTATACGACTTGGGCACATGTGCTATAGGACTGATGGTAATTTTTCATAATTTTTTATGATGGAGAAGTATCTGAACACTTCCCTCTACGCGGATTGTTCTTCGCGTGTCTATGACTGTGGCCGGCGGCCTCCGGGGGCTAGCATGCCGCCAAATTTTGCGTAGGCGGCCTCTCACAAGTCTGAAAGTGTTGTGGCGGTTGCAAACGCCCGGCACGCGTCTTCGGGGTGTGCCCCCCCTCACGGACGACGCCGCCGCCGGCACACGGCGACAGCGACACCCGTGAGGGGGGCACTCCCCGGAGCCGCGTGCCGGGTGCCTGCGCCTGCCACCATGCTTCCACAACCGTAGGAGGGCCCACCGCAACACCTGGCGGCATTGCTACCCCCAGGTACCCCGTCCCATCTAACCCTGACACAAACGACCGCCGGGTCTAGCCCTTTGACTTTCGCTGGACGTAGTTTGACCGGTGGACCTTTTCACCTGGTTGTCATCATAGCCCAGCCATAGCTACACCCCCAACACAGGCCCGGCACAACCCACCCCAGGATTCCCTCCGCGTCGGCCCGACGTGGCCGTTTCCCCATCCGGGGCACGACGGCATCGACGCCAGTGAGGGGGAGGGGGGTACACCCCAGAGCCGCGTGCCGGGTGCCTGCGCCTGCCACCACGTTCCCACAACCGTAGGAGGGCCCACTGCAACACCTGGCGGCATTGCTACCCCCCACAGGTACCCCGTCCCATCTAACCTCTCCGTGACACGACGGAAGCAAGGCCCGTGTGGGGGGCAATCGATATATGTTTTCTGTACATTTAACTTAAAGAAATTAGTTTTGGAAAAAAATAAAAAATAAAAAATAAAAAGAGAAAATAAATAAAATATTATTAGAAATCTATGCCTACGGCAAAGCCGTCGGCATAGCTACGGCCACGGAACGATAGAGCCCTAGATCGATGACGTGGCGTAGGACGGGGATCGATGACGTGGCAAAATCCATGGGTCAGGCCTATGCCGACGGTAAGGCCGTCGGCATAGAAATTCCACCCCACGGGACCGGCGAGCGACGCGGATCGATGACGTGGCGGCGCCGCGGATCGATGACGTCGGCATAGCTATACCGACGGCCACCCTTAGCCCGTCGGTGTAGCCTGACGCCGTCAAACTGCCGTCGCCGCCTGGGTAGACGGGCCCACGTGATATGCCGACGGCCGCCGTAGGTATATTTGAAGCAACGCCAACGGCTGATCTATGCCGACGGCCCCCCGTCGGCATAGATGGACATACGCCGACGGCCTTTCTACGCCAACGGATTGGCTGGGCCGTCGGGGTATGCCCATCTATGCCGACGGGGGCCGTCGGCAACCCAAGTTTTTCTGGTAGTGACGTGCACTACTGGAATCGCTGATTTCGCTGAGTTCTTGAAAAACACGGCAAAGGGCATAACAAACTCAGCAAAGACTTTGGCGAGTGCAAAACTCGGCAAAAAGGACTCAACTGAATGGGGCTCAGCGATGAAGTATGCAAACTCGGAAATATCTTTGCAGGGTGCAAAATACATGAAACTCGGCAAACAAATGCAGAAATGAGGGAACGGAACCAATGCCATGTGGCACAGTGGTTTGCCGAGTGCAGAAACTCAGCATAGGAGCACAGTTTACTGAGTGCTAAACTCGGCAATCTTATGTAGCAGAATTAAAATAAAAAAATGGCCAGCAGTAGCCACGCATTTGCCTCCCAAATATGTATAAACAAGATTTATTCATATAGAGCCACACATGAGATCAATACTCAATTCGAGAACACACGCAACAGCAAAAGATGTATTCATATATAGGCATCGTGAGGAGGGAGCTGTGATGCAGATCAGCGGTGGGGGAGGGAAAATGGTAGAGGGGGCTGGCAGACGAGGCCGGCGCCAAGGCACCGAAACGAGGGAGGCGGAGGTGAAGTAGTGAGGCAGCCGGGGAGATTGGATCATTTGCCACACTTTATTTGCGGAGTTGATGATTTGCCCTGCTTTAGTTAGAGTTAGATCATTTGCCCCATTTTTCTTTAATCTTTTGATCATTTGCCCTAATTTCTGTTTTAATGAATTCTCAATTTGTTTAATCATGTTTTCTCTTCTCCTTGTACGCTGGGGAGGGGGGCAAGCTGCAACCAGGCTTTGAAGCAGCTAGGCAGGTGGATGGATTTTATTGGAGGCTACTCACGTAGCTCACGTACGTATGCGACCCGCCGGCGGAGGAACGGACAGGACACTCACACGAAAACACAGAACACCAATCCAGTTATCTTATTTCTCTGATCTGATATTTGATTGCAAGGGTATACATAGGATGTACGTAGTAACTTGCTTCATGTCCAAGCCGGACAAGGACGCGTGGTTAATTCCAACAGAGTCGCTGCTGGAGTGTACGGGAGCAGCGGCGGAGCTGACGTCGAGCTGGAGCTGGAGACGGGCGCAGTGTAACCTCGAGCTGGAGCACGAGGCAGATCATATCAGTGATGGCCTGAACGACGATTCCGGTGACCAAGGTGACTACAACGACTCAGGCGAGCACGGCAGGGTACGGCAACTTCAACTCCAACTAACACAGGAACACAAGGACGGAGAACACGGAGAGAGGAAAGAGAACACGGAGAGACAAGGAGTGGTTCGTGGGCTGTTGGATTTTGACGTGATGGATGGTGGGAACTAGTGGCTGGGGCGTGCCATTGGCACGCCTCCTGAGCGTTCATGTGCGCACTTATCTAGCTTACGCACATGCGTGGGTCTAGGTTGATCCTTGAAGGCACTTATATACAACAAAAGTGATTTGGCTAGAGATGAATATAGCTATTGGACATGATGAGGGGGTGCTCCTCTGGTCGCGCTATTGTGCGCAGTAATCATGTTGCCACAGTTGTTTACGCCGCAACTCTATTGATAGCAACAAAAAATAGCAGCTCCTAGAAACCTATGTCATGGCTCTTTTAAATCACATTCATACACCTCTTATCAAGAGACTGAAAAAATTATTCATTGCCAAACCAGAAAGTGCCATTCATGAACATCAGGAAAGAATATTCATAACTAAAATAGCACCTCACATTAAGATGAGTCAACTGCTATGAACCAAAAAACTCAGGTGGTACTACTTCAATCCTACTATAGACTACAACCCCGTCAGTGAACTATGGGAAGAAGAAAAAAAGCGAGCAACAACCGATCATCTTCAAAACATAGAAGAAACCGGGTCATTTAATTGAAAAAATGGGGCAGTAGAACCCTCACCTCATAATGGACCTTGTGTTTCTTGTCTCTCATGCGGGTTCTGCAGAATAAGATTGTATAACCAATCAGCAGGAAGTCAATCTTAGTTGCACATAGAAAAACATTTATTTGGTGGAAGAACCTTATATGGTGACTATTGTTCTATTTAAGAAATAATATATTTGTAAGAAAGAGAAACATCTTTCTCCAAACAAAAAGGAAAAGGTAAAATATGATGAACACTGGAACAAAATATTATCTTGCATCACATGAAACAAATAAAGACAAGTCAAAAAGTAGTACAAATACACCCAGATAATGAATAGCTATATTAAATCTCACAGAAAAGGTGCTTCAGCAGAATAGATGTTTAGAAATGCACATACTACTTTGTCTTCTATTTATTTCTTAACATGGAGGACAATGCAGAGCATATAAGCAAATAAATAAGCACAAAGTTGCTCCATTTTCGATGAATAACAAAACAAGGAAATCTTGACATCCTCGACTCAAACATCAGAAACCACAAATTTTAAAATAAATCAATGTTGAAAATTTCTCTGAAGCCAAAGGATTTCTTTTTCTTGATTGCGAAGGAAATCCATGTGCGCATTCATCATGTACTAACCCAGTGAAGAACAAATACAAGTACAATCATCATTGTTATAGTACGTTCCAGTGAAAAATAGGAGGGGGGGGGGCATCATGTGGTGAAACCATAGTGGAAGAACTTAATAATCAAATAACAAAAGTATTGGAGCCTTCCATTCGTTTTCCTTCTCTTCCATGATCATCTCTGATACGATAGGCATATTCCTTGTGAAACTGAAACGAAAATTACTGAGACACAAATTACCAAAATGATTTGATCACTCAAATCTATAAAGCAATAATTTCTTCACTCCCATTATTATGGCATCCTAAAAGTTAAAACATGTGAAATTAGTAATAAGCCTGCTATAACACCAAACGGCGTAAGAGTTGGTACTGTCTAACCCAAGTAAAAAATTCATTTGCTTTTGGGACCATCATCCAAGTACCAATATCCTTCGCTACAAAATGCTCTTTACAAGTCTAAATTGGTTTTATTAAGTATGGTGTGTTTATTCGGTATTCGATTTAGCTACTCGATGCAAATCTAGAAGTTGTGTAATACCTGATAATGCGAGGAGATTTTTCAGTATGAATGTATGATTCTTGCAGAACTGAGTTGAGTAGTTTACTCATGGCCCTTGAGCATGTAACATTTGAATCTCTCTAAGCTTCAGGTTGGAAGGATCAGTGATAACAAAAATTTGACACCCATGCAGCTATAAAGGCAAATATTGTAGCTCTCGTTCGAAGGGAAGACACCGTAACCGGGTCTAGCTGGATATTTCAAAAATATTTCAGAGAATTGCAAGACTTAAATTGGCATGGACTCTCTCAAGTTGCACAGTCAGAACAATTTTCTCAAAACAATGTGCTAAAAATGAAAATGCGTAAAACTTGCTTGCTTAAATGTTGGTACACCAATGGTTCATTGTCCTGATCCATCGGGATTTAAATAAAATGCTAGTATATCATGGTCCCAGACCTCATCATCATTACTGGAAGAATCACAACGTGCTGCAAGCTTACCTGGAAATGAAGTTTGTAACTATGGTCACAATTCAACTCTCAAACAACACCGTGGTTCAGATTTTAGCCAGCCTAGCAAATTTCTCACCACATCTTAGTGCTCACTAACCATACCAAGAGTTGACCACACAGTGACTCAGTAACAACAAACTGTACTAAACATAAATGATGCAACATATGTCTTTCAAGCAATGTCGGTGCGGGACTTGCCTAAGGAATCAACGCTTCGACGCTCTGCGCATTATGCCATCACCTGTTCTAGAATCAAACTATGATCAATTCTGTAAAGAAATTAGTCATTGATCAATTCACTAATTAGATGGTTTAATGGAAATATATATATACCAGTGGCTGTCAGGCAGCCTCCTGTCCTTCAGAATAGGCCTCTGCCACTCCTCGATCAGACTCCAACTTCATGTATTCTACACACAGGCACAACAAAGCTTTAAGAAATATCAATCTTCACAAAGACTGAGAAATCTTCATCGGCAAGTGATCCTTGGAAATCTCACCGAGAAGGGGGTAGAAACATAAGACATGAGACCTATAAAATTTCAGATAGAAGTGTGAAATATGAAGAACCATTTTCTAACAACATTTCTCCACCCTTCGTGACAGAAGAAACTTGATAATGATAATAAGGCATAAAAAGTGTCGGAGTAATGGGCCACGGGTAGCCTAACCCGAGTCCCAGAACCTTTCAAGACATCGGGGCCGGCTGCGCCCCTCAAGACGTCAAGACGAAGCGCCGCCTTCTGGTGGCCAGCTGGCCGAACGGCCGACTACCAGAAGACGGCCATGTTCAGGAAGGCGGCTCCAAGACGGGCCGACTCCTAGCAGGCGGCCTCCGGAGAGGCCGGCTCCTAGCAGTCGGCCCATGGCGCCCTCGAAGTCTGCGCCCCCATTAAGAAGACAAGACAATGCAAGGCTACAGTGTAGCCCATCACCCCCGTATCCAGGGCTGGGCGTGGCCACAGTGCTCAGTACAGGCGGAGATCTCCGCCCGGCGCGGCACTGTTGCCACTCCACCCCTGACGTCACTCTTGTCAGGCAGGGCTCTGCTCCCACGACCGCCTGTCGGTACGGCCAGAAGACGACGGGCCCTACCAGGCAGCGAGAGCCCGAAAGACGGCAGAAGCCTCACCAGTCGGACCCGAGGGAGGCCAGCTCCTAGCAGGCGGCACATTCCTTCCTTAGGGCCCGTGCGCCATTAACCGAATAAGACCCGGAGTGGCTACAGTGATCTCCCGCCAGGCGGCGGGACTGTAGCCACGCTCCCCTGACCAAGCAAGCGTCATTAGCATCACAGCTATAGTAATCAGCAGCCGGCAAGACCCGCGAGTGGCGGGACCGGCCTGTCGGTTCCGTACCAGACCAGACGGCGGGACCCACCAGGCGGCGAGCCCCAGCAGCCGGCGGGGAAGCCGGCGACTAGAGAGACTGACAGCCGGGTCCTACGCCCGGTCAGATTACCGTTGTACCCCTGGGGGTAGGCCTATATAAACCTCCCAGGGCACCCATGCAAAGGGTTCCAACCCGTTAGAATTAGATTCACGCCTAGGGGAGAGGAGAGCAAGCCCGGCCTTCTCTCCTACCTCTAGCATACAGCTCGAGGAGCACCATTGTACTCACTAGTGCCTTAGTAATCATGCGGGGACCCGCATAGTAGGACTAGGGGTGTTATCTCCTAGGAGAGCCCCGAACCCGGGTAAAGTGCGCCGGCGTTCGTGTCTACGCCTCATCCCGCTTTCAGGCACCGGCGACGTTCTACTCACTCCCACCATGATAAGCCATCCATTGGCATATGTCGCATCCAACACCCGACATTTGGCGCCCAGCGTGGGGCGAGGTGCACCGTCTCCCGGAGACCTGTTCTGGACGGGAACCCTGTTCCTTCCTGGCGAGCGCAGCCAGCCCGGCGCGCCAGACGGCGTCTGCGCCGACGCGCTGCGCGGCGCGGAGGTCGCCTGCGCAGCGAGCTGCCTCGCCGATCTTGTTGGCGAGATTCGCCTCTCCGACCAGCCCGCGTCTGATGCGGGCACCGATGGCACTGAGAGCCACCTCGTGAGCCTCCTTGATCAGCTCCACGTCGCCAGCGAGCCTGCTGCTGAATTGGAGTCAGTTGGCTCCACCGACCCGATGTTGGTCGACTCCGACACGGCGTCGCTTGACGCGTTCCCCACCAACATGGTGGTCTACGACGAGCCGCTTCCTCGCGCGGACAGCGGCGGCAGCACCGTCACGGAAGTGCTCATCATCAGCCACGTCGAGCGCTCTTGTGGAGGTGGCCAGGATCCGTTGCAGGCGGTGATGCAAGACTTGACCGCGCCCATCCCGGAAGACGCCGACGCCGAGACGCTGGAGGCACGGCGTGTCCAGCTCGTCGAAAGCGCCAACCTGCTGGCCAGCATGAGACGCCTTTCGGAAGCCTACTAGCGAGAGATGGACCGTGCCGTCAGCGGTACGCCGGCTCCTGGTGGTCCTAGCCGTGTTGGTCTGGTCCGGCAGCGTGGCGCGACCGTCGCCAGCATGTTCGGGACAGATCGTCCCGTCTACGCCACGCCTGCAGAAAACATACGAGCTGCCCAGGCGGCAGCAGATGAGCTAGACAAGCTCGAGGGCGACGAGCATCGCCACATAACGGAGCGAGTCCAGCAGCTCCTCGACACGGCTGCTGAGCAGCAAGAGGCCGGGTGCCGCACTGAAGCGCTCAACCGGTGAAACGATGACCCGCCTCCTCGCCGATACCAAGGCGCGACATCCCGGACGCCGACTGGTGGCGTCCGCGATAGAAGAGACAAGGAGTCGGCTGCCAGCCGCAGCCGGACTCACATCACCATCGAGCGCGACCAAGACGGCCGCCCGATGGCAGTGCGACGGCAAGACGACTGTCCGCCTCCTCCCCACCACAGGGAGAGGCGTATTTCCCCGCCGCCTGTTGATGACCCACAAGTATAGGGGATCTATCATAGTCCTTTCAATAAGTAAGAGTGTCGAACCCAACGAGGAGTAGAAGGAAATGATAAGCGTTTTTCAGCAAGGTATTCTCTGCAAGCACTGAAATTATAGGTAACAGATAGTTTTGTGATAAGATAATTTGTAACGAGCAACAAGTAACGAAAGTAAATAAAGTGCAGCAAGGTGGCCCAATCCTTTTTGTAGCAAAGGACAAGCCTGGACAAACTCTTATATAGAGAAAAGCGCTCCCGAGGACACATGGGAATTATCGTCAAGCTAGTTTTCATCACGTTCATATGATTCGCATTCGGTACTTTGATAATTTGATATCTGGGTGGACCGGTGCTTGGGTGCTGCCCTTACTTGGACAAGCATCCCACTTATGATTAACCCCTATTGCAAGCATCCACAACTACCAAAGAAGTATTAAGGTAAACCTAACCATAGCATGAAACATGTGGATCCAAATCAGCCCCTTACGAAGCAACGCATAAACTAGGGTTTAAGCTTCTGTCACTCTAGCAACCCATCATCTACTTATTACTTCCCAATGCCTTCCTCTAGGCCCAAACAATGGTGAACTGTCATGTAGTCGACGTTCACATAACACCACTAGAGGATAGACAACATACATCTCATCAAAATATCGAACGAATACTGTCGGGGATATACCCCGCGGTATGACCCGGCCGGAAGTATGACCCGGCCGGACTTGGCATTTCGCTGATGACCCGGCAGAGGACTAGCGACTCATGGGTCTGGCGGCTCATTGGTCAGACAGCTCATGAACCAGACGACTTATGGATGGCCCCGATGGCGGGTCAGATAGAAGACTGGGCCCAAGGCCCAGAAGGCCGGCTCATGTTATGGTGGGCCGGCTTAAAAGGAAAGGGATGACGAATATTTCCTTTACGCGGAAGCAAGACCCGGACTTGTAATAGAGAATAAGTTAGTTCTAATCCTACTAGGACTCTACATGTAAAGCCGCCTCTCCAACTTATATAAGGAGGGGCAGGGCACCCCAAAGAGAAAGAAGGGACAAGAAACAATTTTTAGGGCTAGACACAAAGAGCCGGCCGAGCCGGCGACTCTCTCATGATCATAATGAGACCTAGCCTCAAACAGCATGTAGGGTTGTTACCGGATGATGTTTCCCGGGGTCCGAAGCTGTCTAAATCTTTGTCTTGTGTTGCGTCTCTCGATTCCGCCCAACCCCTCTCAAGCTATCACATAGATGCGTTGGCCTCACGACTAAGTCCTTACACCTAGGACATCTGACGTGTTAATTCCACGACAGTTGGCGCCCACCGTGGGGCCTGCGCACGGTGGTGTTGAGTTCTTGGAGGGATCTAGTTTAGGGATCAAGAAGCTCAAGATTAGTCAGTTGAAGAAGGCTTGGTTCGAAAGGATCCACATCAGGTTTTAAAGTTTACTGGTTCAGATTTACGATCTGGGAGATTTGAGTTCTACTCTATCCGCCTTCATCGTGTAGTTGATTCAATTATTTGCGGGTCGCCGAGACCAACAAGATTTCTGCTGAGCCGCGGAACACCGGGTCGCTATGATAAAGCTCGCGATTAACCGGAACGAAAGTAGCTACATCGACTTCGAGTTCATCGATCGAGATCAAAAAGGTTTTCGGCAACAGCGAAAGATTAGACCAATCATCGGCGGTTGTTTTTTCCTTGAGTGGGTTCACGACGTGGGAATACTGTACTAATGCACAAGGCCCGGGAAACGCCAAGTTCCAAGACAGGCGATTACAATCCATGTGCCCTGTGTTGCGCATATTATATTAAAAAGAAAAGGAAAAAGGGAGACCGGTACGGATTCATGCAACCCACTGGGACGTGGAGGAAAAGAAAATCACTTTGTCTGTCAGTATCAGATGAAGCAGAGAAAACAAAAGAGACCAGATTCAATGACCGAAGACTTGGGCACTAAAATTTGTGTATGCAGATCAAGACAAAAGGGACGGGCAGCAGGACGGCCACAATCTCACGTCTCCACGGTTAATTTCCTCAAAGGCTCCTCACGTGGGGGCTAAATACAGCTACAAGTACTCTACATCTAGTACTAATGCTACACGGATTTTCAAGTTTAATTGACACACAGTACAACACTACGCCGGTTCCTGGGAAGATACCATATCAGCATGCATGCAGTTTTGTCGGTTACCTCCGCCGGCTCGCATCGCCACTGCGATCCGCATCCGCGCGGCTTACCTCAGCCGTGGACCGCCTCTTGAGACGCCGGGCCGCCACGCCGTCGCCCGCCCTTCGTCTCTGCCACACCGGGGCCACCGCCGGGCCGTCTCTGCCGCCTCCGCTGCCGAAGCCCGATGTCGTGGTCTCATTTTACTGGGTGTAAGTCGCCGGCGCTGATCAACCTTCGTTGATGTACGACGCCGGGTTGAACCGGTTCTGCTGCCACAAGTTGCCGCCACCAAGTTACCTCGCCGGCGCGTCGAGCCACCCCGGCCACGCTGCCTCGCCTTGTCTTCAAATTGCTCTGCAGATATCTGCGGATAGAATCAGGTGCACTCGTCTCTGTTAACTTACTCTGCGTATTAAGTGCGTATTATACAAAACATATGTTGTCTGCTCGTGCTATTTTATGCTCGCAGATCTATTTAGCTCAAGAGTTTTTTGCTGGCGTTTTTTATTGCGTCACTTCCAACAATCTTTTGAGTCGCCATGACGCGCGATTCAAACAGCAGACGCGCGCTTCAAACAGCAGACGCGCGCTTCAGACAGCTTGCAATGTGGAGGACAACTCGCTCGTCCGTGACGGTTTACAACACTATGGGCGACTTACCCGTCCCGTGGCCGGCCGTTTTACAATGCCATGGCCGACTCGTCTGTTGATCGGGCAATCAAGTGATATCCTTCTAAATATAATTTTGGCACATATTCCTTTTGTCAAAAAACAATTACTCTGGCCTGTAATATTTTATGCAGGACGGCTATTAAAATAAAAAGGGGTGGTATTACACCGCGGAGGCATGTTCGGTTGTGCCGCGCAGCTTCATGGACACGCATATCGCGGTTCGGTTTACATCAAACGCGCCGGCCGACTAGCCCGTCCGCACCACCTTACAACGCCACGGACGACTTGCCCGTTCGCCCTCGCGGCCGGTTCACGCGTCTGCGCCGGCTTACAACGCGGAGGACAACTTGCTCGTCCGCACCGGCTTACAACGCCGCGGCCGGCTCATTTGTCTGCTCCCGTGGCCGACTCGGCCGTGATTGATTTCAGCTTCACCGTGATGATCATCAACTCCGCGGTGGATAATTTTTGGCCTGACATATCAGGTGAAATCAATCCAGTAAATTTTTATATATTATATATTGTTTTCTTTAAAAAAAGCAATTACTCTGGCTTGCGATGTTTTTTGATGTAGGACAATTGTTCACTACATCAACACGACATGGTTGACTCGCCCATCCGCGCGGCTTACCGCGCCGGCGATTGACTCGCCTGACCTCACCGATTTACAACGCCGTGGCAGTCTCTCGCGACCGCGCCGGCTTACAACGCCGAGGCCGTCTCTCGCGACCGCGCCGGCTTACAACGCCGTAGCCGTCTCTCGCGACCACGCCGACTTACAACGCTGAGGCCGTCTCTCGAGACCACGCCGACTTACAACGCCGAGGCCGTCTCTCGCGGCCTGATCTACATCAACACACCAGGCCGCGCTTATCTGGATGAGTTGTTTATTGATTATGAGCAAGTCACTACTTGGGAAGCCCGGTTTTCTTCCAACAAACTGGAGGCAAATTATCATATATTATCAGCCGTTGTCTGCACTGGATGGTTCAATGAGCAGGCGTACGAGTCGCCGCCACTACAGTTTGGTTAACTTCGAACAACCAGTTGGAGGGAGCCATTGGCCGAGTTGTTGACACGGCTCATATGGGATCATTTATAACCCGCCGCAGTCACTTCAACCTTCTGTGGGTTCACATCGTGTTATCAACACCAATGATATACAAGTTATGCCGGTTTATATCACGGGTAAATATGAAGAATCTCAAGCCAACTCCTCGAGTCATCTTGAGACTCGGGGGCTACAGTGACATGACTCGGGAACCCCGGGTCATTGGAGGGAAAAAAATAACCCGGTCCTGGAGGCTACCGCCATATTGGTGAAAAGTTTAAAGGCCGTCAGAAAATTGCCGGTTCAAAATAGATGATTCCGGTTTAAAATCCGGTTCAAGAGATATCTCTCTCCCGCAAAGTTTTGAAGCTCTCAAATCCGGTTCAAACATCCGGCTCAAGGTAAATTTATATCTTACAAGGCTTTGGAGCTCTTAATATCCGGTTTACACATTTTCCGGTTCAAAAAGAATTTATCTCTCGCAAAGTTCGAGTTCTCAGGAAAAATTAAAGGGACCAAAAAGAGTCTGTTACAAAGCACGACCCAAACATAGGTACCCTGCTTTAATGACCATTGGGAGCTGATCGTATTCGAATTTAGCTTAACCCTTTTGGTGTGACCTTGATCGTATTCGAATCAGAGTCGTTAAATATTCTCATGATCACTAGGGGGCTTCCTGTTCAAACATAGGTCATATTCGAACCAAAGAGAACATAGCTGTCGATACCCTTTTGATCGGCACACTTCCGAGCTCATTGGGGAGTTTCTTGGTCATATTTGAACCATAGCTCAACCCCCTTTGGGAACCGACGTGGATCGCATTCGAATCAGCGTCGTTAAACAACTCTCAAGATCATTTGGGGGCTTCCTGTTCAAACATAGGTCGTATTCGAACCAAAGAGAACATAGCTGTCGGTACCCTCTTGATCGGCAACGCCAAAGCCACTGGGGGCTGTATGATCGTATTCGAATCTTAGCTTAAACCCTTTGGAACGGTTTTCTGATCGTATTCGAATCAGAAGCCTCAAAATTTTTTAAGTCTCTTTTTGCAAATAATTTTTGGATTTTATTTGAAGCTCTTTTTCATATCTAAAGTGTATATGAGTGGTTATTATTTAGCCCGGCTTAATTTTCAATGATAAATCGCCAGCTTGTGACAATCATCATCTATGTGGAAGCATTGGCTTCTAAGGATTGGGTTATCACCCTTACTGCACAGGTCATGTAAACCGGCAGTACAAATTCAATGTCACAGTGGTTATATGTGAGATATTATGACCCGCCCTGCGGTAAACCGCTAAGGGATCTTGTGATCTACTTGGGTGCATAAAGATTATATTATGATTGGGTTGTTGCCCGCCCTGGCTTTTGATGTTAAGTCGCCAGGGCATATGTTGCTTAAACCCTGCAGGATTTGCAGAACTATGACTTATATAAATGCTTAAGTTCAAGCTCATCATCAAAATTGATGCTTCAAGATGATTATCCGCTCTGGATTTTCTCAAAGGTTATAAGCCGCCAGGTTATTAAAATTCCGGTTTACAATGGAGGCGTATTAAATCGCCATCGGCCAAGAGCCACCGGGTATTTAAACTCCGGATTGACTTATCAGCAGATGAGGTATTCAAAGTCGCTTTGGCGCAATGGCTATTATTTTATCAATGGATATGATTTATTCTACAATGGAAAGAATAGTCCCGAGTCGCTGCAGGCTTACGACCCGGCACTTGGGGGCTACATTATTTAAATTGAGATCACAGCAAATATGCAAGTCCCATGTCACTGCCAGCATGCACCATGGCACTTGGGGGCTAATGCAAAGTCATTTTTACTGACCTTATTGAAGACCCGACTCATCCCATTATAATGAGCCGGCCCTTGGGGGCTACACGTTGCTACTCAAGTTTACATGATCATATTTACAAAGTCCCTGCTCATTATTGCATAATGACCCGGCCCTTGGGGGCTACACTAGTTGAAGTTTTTATGAGCATAAGGCAATTACAAGTCCCAGGTTGCTGCAAGCATGACAACCCGGCACTTGGGGGCTACAGGTGATATACATATAAGGGAGAAAAATCTTCAAATTCTCAGTTTTGAGCAGACCAGATTGACCCGGTGTTTCCAACAATCATGACCCGGTGTCACCAACAATCATGACCCGGCGTCGGCAACAGTTATGACCCGGTGTTATCAATATTTACAAGCCGGTAATTTTGGCAATTATAACTCGCCAGCCTGTATATCTTTAAACCGGCGGATCACCAGATGAATCTTGAGTCCAAGATGTTTATTAAGCCGGAGTTTTGGAAACCAACTCAAGTGGATTATTTCTTACAATATTTCTTTACAAGAGACCCATGTCAGAAAATTGATTATGAAGCTGGTCTATTGACCTGGATTTTTTCAGAAGAAGTATCTGGATTTTTTGCATTGACAAAGTTGAAACATATCTGCTAAGGAGATTTGCTATGAGATCATGGATACATATCCAGGAGAAAATGTCAAGGACTCAAGGATGATCAGGTGCCGGTTTACAAGAATATTTAACCCGGAGCACAACCTGTCAAATTTGTTCTTGTGTTTATATTGCAGGATCAGTTTAACATGGATAAATCCAAATTAAATTGGGGGCTAATGTCGGGGATTTACCCCGCGGTATGACCCGGCCGGAAGTATGACCCGGCCGGACTTGGCATTTCGCTGATGACCCGGCAGAGGACTAGCGACTCATGGGTCTGGCGGCTCATTGGTCAGACAGCTCATGAACCAGACGACTTATGGATGGCCCCGATGGCGGGTCAGATAGAAGACTAGGCCAAAGGCCCAGAAGGCCGGCTCATGTTATGGTGGGCCGGCTTAAAAGGAAAGGGATGACGAATATTTCCTTTACGCGGAAGCAAGACCCGGACTTGTAATAGAGAATAAGTTAGTGCTAATCCTACTAGGACTCTACATGTAAAGCCGCCTCTCCAACTTATATAAGGAGGGGCAGGGCACCCCAAAGAGAAAGAAGGGACAAGAAACAATTTTTAGGGCTAGACACAAAGAGCCGGCCGAGCCGGCGACTCTCTCATGATCATAATGAGACCTAGCCTCAAACAGCATGTAGGGTTGTTACCGGATGATGTTTCCCGGGGCCCGAAGCTGTCTAAATCCTTGTCTTGTGTTGCGTCTCTCGATTCCGCCCAACCCCTCTCAAGCTATCACATAGATGCGTTGGCCTCACGACTAAGTCCTTACACCTAGGACATCTGACGTGTTAATTCCACGACAAATACCAAATTCACATGACTACTAATAGCAAGACTTCTCCCATGTCCTCAGGAACAAACGTAACTACTCACAAAGCATATTCATGTTCATAATCAGAGGAGTATTAATATGCATAAAGGATCTGAACATATGATCTTCCACCAAATAAACCAACTAGCGTCAACTACAAGGAGTAATCAACACTTCTAGCAACCTACAGGTACCAATCCCAGACTTAGAGACAAGAATTGGATACAAGAGATGAACTAGGGTTTGAGAGGAGATGGTGCTGGTGAAGATGTTGATGAAGATTGGCCCCCTCCCGATGAGAGGAGCGTTGGTGATGACGATGGCGATGATTTCCCCCTCCCAGAGGGAAGTGTCCCTGGCAGAACAGCTTTGCCGGAGCCCTAGATTGGTTCCGCCAAGGTTCCGCCTCGTGGCGGCGGAGTCTCGTCCCAAAAGCTTGTTTATGATTTTTCTTCAGACGAAAGACTTCATATAGCAGAAGATGGGCACCAGAGGGCCAATAGGGGGCCCACGAGGCAGGGGGGCGCACCCAGGGGGTAGGGCGCGCCCCCACCCTCGCGGCTAGCGTGTGGGCCCCCTCTGGTATTTCTTCCGCTCGGTATTTTTTATTATTTCCAAAAATAACTTTCGTGGAGTTTCAGGACTTTTGGAGTTGTGCAGAATAGGTCTCTAATATTTGCTCCTTTTCTAGCCCAGAATTCCAGCTGCCGGCATTCTCCCTCCTTATGTAAACCTTGTAAAATAAGAGAGAACAGGCACAAGTATTGTGACATAATGTGTAATAACAGCCCATAATGCAATAAATATCGATATAAAAGCATGATGCAAAATGGACGTATCACCTGTTGATCACCCGTCACTCGGCGACCGCCTTGGCCGCTGAGAGGGAATCGGAGAAAACGATGCCCGCCACCGGATCGATCGCCTCAATCGATCCCTGGCGCTTGAAGAAGAAGAAGAGCTGGGTCCGCCTTGCTTCGCCCCCCGCATCCGAGACAAGCCTTTCCCCAAAGGGTTCACGCTCCCAAGAGACACGCCCAAATACACCGGCTCCGTGAAGCCGGAGGACTGGCTGGTCGACTACTCCACAGCCGTCAGCATCGCCAACGGCAACAAGTGTGTTGCCGTGAAGTACGTTCCGCTCATGCTCCAGGGCACGGCCCGGACGTGGCGGAACAGCCTGAAGCCCCGCAGCATCAACAGCTGGGTTGACTTCACTGAAGCATTCATCCATAACTTCACCAGCACCTACAAGCGGCCGCCCAAGCCTGGCCAACTCTCCTTGTGCGTCCAAGGCCCCGACGAGTCGACTCGCGACTACCTCACGCGTTGGGCCGAGCTGCGCAACTCTTGCGAGGGCGTGCACGAGGTGCAAGCCATCAAGTACTTCACTGTCGGGTGCCGAGAGGGCACCCTCCTCAAGCACAAGCTTCTCTGCGACGAGCCGGCGACCCTCGACGAACTGCTGATCATAGAAGACAAGTATGCCACGTCTGACTCCTCCATGAAGGCGGAGATCCAAGTTAATGTGTCGGGCAAGGTGGCCCCTCAAGCTCCTCGGACCCCGGCTGGTGACACCGGTCGGCGACAGCAACCGAACGACAATAAGAGCAAGGTCATGCAGCCGGCTTCCACGAGCCGGCAGATGGCGACAATCGAAGATCAGCAACCGGAACAGCAGCCTCCTCCCAAACGCCAGAAGGGCGGCAAGCCGAACTGGTTGCCCGCCTTCTCGTACGAACAAACTCTCGATGCACCCTGCAACTTCCACAGCGGCGCGAAGCCATCCAACAACACCACTCGGAAGTGCCACTGGCTCACCAGGATCACCAAGGGTGATGGACTCCAGCCCCCCGCCTGCTGGCCCGCCGCCTCCTCCTCCTCAGCAGCCGGCGGTCTGGCCAGTCGGTGCAATACAAGATGAATATCCTGAAGAGCATGGAGCTTATGTCGTGTTCACCAGCGTGGCCGACGACAGGCACAACAGATGGCAGCGACAACAAGAAATAAATGCAGTGGCGTTAGAGACCCCCGAGTTCATGCAATGGTCTGAGAAGCCCATCGGCTGGAGCAGAACCGACCACCCGGAAGTGATGCCGAATCCCGGCTCTTATGCTCTGGTGTTGGATGCCACCTTTTCCACGGAGAGGCGGGCTGCTCGCTTCTCACGAGTTCTGATAGATGGCGGCAGCAGCATCAACATCCTGTACAAAGATACTATGGAAAAGTTGGGAATCAAGCAGAGACATCTTCAGCCCAGCCGGACTGTTTTCCATGGCATAGTACCTGGCCTTTCCTACTCACCAATCGGCAAGACACAGATCGATATCCTCTTCGGAGACAAAGAACACTTTCGCCGAGAGCTAGTCTGGTTTGAGGTGGTGGACCTTGAGAGCCCTTGCCATGCGCTACTTGGCCGGCCTGCCCTGGCCAAGTTCATGGCGGTCCCCCACTATGCTTACCTCAAGATGAAGATGCCGAGTTCCAAGGGAATCCTGACCGTAGCAGGGGATTACAAGAAGTCGTCCGCCTGTGCAGCAGACAGCAGCCGGCTAGCCGAGTCCCTCGTGATCGCGGCTGAGAAACGGCTCCTGGACTGGGTTGTGGCAATGGCAGGCAAGCATCCGGAAATTTCAACCAACCGCAAGGAGTCGGAAGATGAGGGCTCGTTCAAGCCGGCGAAAGAAACGAAGAAGATACCCTTGGACCCAGAGCACCCGGAGAGGCACGCTGTCATAGGTGCAAACCTTGACAGCAAATAGGAAAGCGAGCTCGTCGATTTCCTTCGTGAGAATCAGGACATTTTTGCATGGTCTCCCAAGGACAAGCCGGGTGTTCCGACGGATTTCGCCGAGCACAAGCTACATGTCCGGTCTGATGCCAAGCCAGTCAGGCAGCCCTTGCGCCGCCTGTCGGAAGAGAAGAGAAGAGTTTTTGGAGAAGAAATATCCCGGCTTCTAGCAGCCGGCTTCATCATGGAAGTGTTCTTTCCAGAGTGGCTAGCCAACCCAGTCCTTGTACTGAAGAAGAACAAGCAGTGGCGCATGTGTATTGATTATACCAGCCTCAACAAAGCATGCCCCAAAGACCCATTTGCTTTGCCGAGAATCGACCAAGTGATTGACTCCACAGTCGGATGCGAGCTGTTGAGCTTTTTGGATGCATACTCAGGTATCACCAGATCAAGCTGAAGACCGCCTTCATCACGCCATTCGGAGCCTTCTGTTACCTGACCATGACGTTCGACTTGAGGAATGCCGGCGCCACGTTTCAGCGTTGCATGCAGAAGTGTATCCTCAAAGCAACTCGGCAGAAACGCCCACGTCTATGTGGACGATATTGTGGTGAAGACGGAGAAGCGTGGAACGCTGCTAGAAGACCTCAAGGAGACCTTTGAAAACTTGCGCCGATTCCAGATCAAGCTCAACCCGGAGAAATGCGTCTTCGGGGTACCAGCCGGCCAGCTCCTTGGCTTCCTGGTCTCAGAGCGTGGCATAGAATGCAACCCTGTGAAGATCAAGGCCATCGAGAGGATGGAGGTGCCCACCCGACTGCTTGACGTGCAAAAATTCACCGGCTGCTTGGCATCCATCAGCCGTTTCATCAGTCGGTTGGGCGAGAAGGCTCTTCCCCTGTACCAGCTCATGAAGAAGACCACTTTTTTCGAGTGGAACGACAAGGAGGATGAAGCTTTTCTATAGCTCAAGAAGATGTTGACCACTCCGCCTGTCCTGGCGTCTCCGACTCCTAAAGAGCCCATGCTCCTTTACATCGCCGCCACCAGCCGGGTGGTCAGCACAGTCATAGTTGTGGAACGCAAGGAAGAAGGCAAAGCGCAACCAGTCCAGAGGCCGGTGTATTACCTAAGTGAAGTACTGTCCGCCTCCAAGCAGAATTACCCCCACTACCAGAAGATGTGCTACGGTGTACATTTTGCTGCTAAGAAGCTGAACCCGTATTTTCAAGAGCACCCAATCACTGTGGTTTGCACTGCCCCACTTGCCGAGATCATTGGAAGCCGAGATGCTTCAGGCCGAGTGGCCAAATGGGCCATAGATTTGGCCCCCTACACCATCTACTACCAACCTCGCAACGCCATCAAGTCACAAGCACTGGCCGACTTCCTCGTCGACTGGGCCGAGACCCAGTACCTACCGCCAGCACCAGACTCCACCCATTGGCGAATGCACTTTGATGGTTCCAAGATGCGCACCGGTTTGGGAGCCGGCATCGTCCTCACCTCTCCCAAGGGCGATAAGCTCAGATATGTGCTGCAAGTCCATTTTGCCGCCTCTAACAACGTTGCTGAATACGAAGCACTCATTCACGGGCTCCGGCTTGCCAAGGAACTCGGCATTCGCCGGATCCTGTGCTATGGAGATTCCGACTTGGTGGTCCAATAGTCGTCAGGCGATTGGGATGCCAAGGATGCAAATATGGCCAGCTACCGCTTCCTCGTTCAGCAACTCAGTGGATACTTTGAAGGATGCAAGTTCCTCCATGTGCCAAGAAATGACAATGAGCAAGCAGATGCCTTGGCACGAATCAGCTCCACCCGGCAAGCAATACCAGTCGGCGTCGCCCTACAACACCTCCTTAAGCCGTATGTCAAGCCATCGCCAGAGTCGGATTCCATCTTTGTGCCGGCTCCTCCTGAAGCAGTCGGATCCGACTTGAGGACCCCGGCAGCCGGCACGGGGAATTCGGCAGGCGACCCGGTGACTGCAGCAGTCGGCCCGGGGACTTCATCGACTCAGCAAGCGGCAGCCGATTCCAACCCGCCGCCTCCCGGCCCAACCGCCCTCGTGCAAGTAGCAGTCCTAGCAGTCGAATAAATTGTAGCACCTTCGTGGGCTTAGCCCATCCTCCACTTTCTGGTGAATAAAGAGCTGCCGACTGACGAGATCTCGGCCCGACAGGTGCAGTATCACTGGTGTTTACCAGCGCTGCGTAGAGCCGGAGCAAGGCCAAGCAATCCTCAAAGATATCCATCAAGGCGAGTGTGGTCACCACGCAGCGTCAAGAGCGCTCGTGGCCAAAGCTTTCCGCCACGGTTTTTTCTGGCCGACTGCTCTAGAAGACGCCAAAGACTTGGTCCAGAAATGCAAAGGGTGCCGGAAGTTCCGTTCCAAGCCACATCAGCCGGCTTCTGCACTCAAGACCATCCCCATTGCCTGGCCCTTCGCTATCTCGGGGCTGGATATGGTGGGACCATTCAATACAGCATGCGGCGGCATGACTCATTGATACATCTCCAACGTATCTATAATTTTTGATTGTTCCATGCTATTATATTATCTGTATTGGATGTTTATGGGCTTTATTAAACACTTTTATATTATTTTTAGGACTAACCTATTGACCCAGAGCCCAGTGCCAGTTTCTGTTTTTTCCTTGTTTCAGTGTTTCGAAGAAAAGGAATATCAAACAGAGTCCAAACGAAATGAAACATTCGGGAAAGTTATTTTCGGAAAGAAAGCAATCCGGGAAACTTGGAGTGCACGTCAGGGGATCAACAAGGAAGGCATGAGGCAGGGGGGAGCGCCCACCCCCCTGGGCGTGCCTCCACCCTCGTGGCTCCCCTGACGTATTTCTTCCTCCTATATATACCAATATACCCTAAAACCATCGAGGAACATAATAGATCGGGAGTTCCGCTGCCGCAAGCCTCTGTAGACACCAAAAACCAATTGGGACCCTGTTCCGGCACCCTGTCGGAGGGGGAATCCCTCACCAGTGGCCATCTTCATCATCCCGGCGCTCTCCATGATGAGGAGGGAGTAGTTCACCCTCGGGGTTGAGGGTATGTACCAGTAGCTATGTGTTTGATCTCTCTCTCTCTCTCGTGTTCTTGAGGTGATACGATCTTGATGTATCGCGAGCTTTGCTATTATAGTTGGATCTTATGATGTTTCTCCCCCTCTACTCTCTTGTAATGGATTGAGTTTTCCCTTTGAAGTTATCTTATCGGATTGAGTCTTTAAGGATTTGAGAACACTTGATGTATGTCTTGCCGTGCATATCTGTGGTGACAATGGGATATCACGTGATTCACTTGATGTATGTTTTGGTGATCAACTTGCGGGTTCCGCCCATGAACCTATGCATAGGGGTTGGCACACGTTTTCGTCTTGACTCTCCGGTAGAAACTTTGGGGCACTCTTTGAAGTACTCTTTGTTGGTTGAATAGATGAATATGAGATTGTGTGATGCATATCGCATAATCATACCCATGGATACTTGAGGTGACATTGGAGTATCTAGGTGACATTAGGGTTTTGGTTGATATGTGTATTAAGGTGTTATTCTAGTACGAACTCTTGAATAGATCGATCCGAACGAATAACTTTGAGGTGGTTTCGTACCCAACCATAATCTCTTCGTTTGTTCTCTGCTATTAGTGACTTTGGAGTGACTCTTTGTTGCATGTTGAGGGATAGTTATATGATCCAATTATGTTATTATTGTTGAGAGAACTTGCACTAGTGAAAGTATGAACCCTAGGCCTTGTTTCCTAGCATTGCAATACCGTTTACGCTCACTTTTATCATTATTTACCTTGCTGTTTTTATATTTTCAGATTACAAAAACGTATATCTACCATCCATATTGCACTTGTATCACCATCTCTTCGCCGAACTAGTGCGCCTATACAATTTACCATTGTATTGGGTGTGTTGGGGACACAAGAGACTCTTTGTTATTTGGTTGCAGGTTTGTTTGAGAGAGACCATCTTCATCCTACGCCTCCCACGGATTGATAAACCTTAGGTCATCCACTTGAGGGAAATTTGCTACTGTCCTACAAACCTCTGCACTTGGAGGCCCAACAACGTCTACAAGAAGAAGGTCGTGTAGTAGACATCACTCATCTGCTTGTCGCGGTGGACAAGTTCACCAAGTGGATAGAAGCAAAGCCAATTAAGAAGTTGAATGGTCCGACTGCTGTGACTTTCATCTCCGACATCACCATCCGGTATGGTATACCACACGACATCATCACCGACAATGGCACAAACTTTGCCAAAGGCGCCTTGGCACGTTTCTGCGCGACACAGGGCATCCGATTGGAACTAGAGTCTGTTGCCCATCCGCAGTCAAACGGCCAGGTGGAGCGAGCAAACAGCCTCATTTTGTCTGGCATCAAGCCCCGACTGGTCGAGCCTCTGGAGCGTTCGGCCAACTGTTAGCTCGATGAGCTGCCGGCCGTCCTCTGGAGCCTGCACACAACTCTGAACAAGTCAACCGGCTTCATGCCTTTCTTCCTCGTCTACGGTGCCGAAGCCGTCATCCCGACGGACATAGAATTCGACTCCCCTTGAGTCACCATGTACACTGAAGAGGAGGCAAAAGAAGCACGAGAAGACGACGTCGATCTGCTGGAAGAGGGCCGGCTGTTGGCACTCAGCCGGTCCGCCATCTACCAGCAGAGCCTGCGTCGATACTACAACCGGAAGGTCAAGCCAAGATCCTTCCAAGAGGGAGACCTTGTGCTCTGGCTGATCCAGCGAACAGCCGGCCAACACAAGCTCTCGGCACCTTGGGAGGGCCCCTTCATCATCAGCAAGGTGTTGGGCAACGACTCCTACTACCTAATCGATGCTCAGAATCCTCGAGCACACAAAAGAGATGACTCCGGCAAGGAGACGGAGCGACCATGGAATGCAAACCTCCTTCGAAGGTTTTACAGTTGATGCAGTATGTACCACGCCAACTTTTGTATTAAGTACGAAGACTCCGGGTCCCCCGAGAAGAGCTCGGGGACCGCCCTCTTTTATCTATATGATAAGTATTATGCCCGTCATTGTGTTATTTCATTAGTCCGCCTGGCACCGGGTTCGACCAGTCGACCCGGGGACTCGCCGCCTTGTACTATGTAATGCTTCCTGCTGCCGGACAAGTAATGCATCGGCACTTTGGCCTTCTCCTGCCAGAAGCCGCAGCTCGCAGAGCGACTGTCCGGTGGGCAGGAGTTAAGGAAGAAAGGGTGTTCGCATGAAATATGGCTAAGGACCCAAAGCATGCACATAGTTCAAGCCGGCTTCCTGCTTGGCCGACCGACTTCTGTGCAGCCGGCCGGCTAGATTCTACTTAATTTGCTAGAAAACTCTAATCGGCTAAGTACTTGCCTCCTCGGAAGTGGCTAAGTACTTGACCCAGCCACAGTCCAGAGAGCGGCTGTTCGGCTGGCAAGACGACAACCGAGGGAAGGCGGCAAAGGAAAAAAGCCAAAGAGCAGAAAGCAAGGAAAGATAGAACCTGGCAAGCACATTTACATACCAAAAGGCCCTTGGCCAGCATTCAACAGAAGTTTGAAATACACCCCATGGGTGGAATTGTGCGAAGTTAACGAAGTTTGTCGAGACTGATAAGCAGGTAAAAACAAAAGGTAAATTGGCACCCTAGGGAGCAGCAGACGGGCTCAGCGGAACGGTGGAGTCGGTGGTGCCGGTTGGTGGAGCGGCCGGTTGGTCGGTTTCCGCTTGGTCGCCTTCAGCAGTAGCCGACTCGCTCGGGCGTGGCTCGTTGCTGGAGGCATGGTCGAGCTGAGGCTGGCCGTCTGTTCCAACTTCTGGCTCCTCCTCTTCACTTTCCTCCTCCTCCCCGCCTTCTCCCTCGTCGCTAGAGTCGATCACTTCAGCCGAGTCCTCGCCATCCTCTGGGTCCAGCCCGAACCACTCCTGCGGCGCCTCGGTGCCGTGCTCAGCCAGCTCCGGGACAAAGATGCTGGTGTTGGTGTACTCGGCGGTCTCCGCGGCCCGCTGGACAAGATCACGCTCCACCGCCGCCAGCTCCTCTCGGGCTTCAAGTTGAAGTGTGGCCAACTGGGCTAGATCTAGCCCAGGGTACCACTCCTAGACGAATTCCAAGGCCCGGCGTGCCCCAGCCCAGGCCGAGGAACCCTTCCAGGCCTCAAGGCGGCCGGCCGCCACCTCTAGGCAGTCGGCGGTCCGGCTAGGTGTGCGTGGAGCCGGCATGTCCGGCCACAGGGCGGCGATCGCCTGGGCGCCGACACGCTGAAGACGGCGCAGCATCCGATGAGCCAGCCGAAGACGGGCCTGGATGCCGAGGAGCTGCTCGCTCAGGGTCCGGGGGGCGTTGGCAGCAATCTGCGCACCTCCCGCCCTCCGCTCTTCGCGATCAGCCTTGATGGTCTGGTTGGCGGCGTCAGAATGACCAGGGAGGAAGTCTGCTCAAACGAAAAGGAGAAGAGCCAAAGTTAGAGGCAAGAGGCCGGCATGATCAGCAGCCGGCAACTCGAAGAAGAAAAAAGAAGGAAGCTCACCGTCGACCATGTCCTCAATTTTTCCAAAGCCGGTGGTCAGCAAAGCCTCCTTGTCGGTCCAGGCGGAGCATTAGGTCTCGAACTTAGCAAGGAGACAGGCATCCTTGTCCTCCGCCTCCTTCTGGGTCTTCTTGAGAAGCTCCGCCTGCTCTGCCAGCTGCGTGACCAGCCGGTCACGCTCTTCGGCCAGCTTGCTGCAGTCCGCCTCCTTGGCACGCAGCGGGGTGTTGGCTTCGCCCAGCTGCTGCAGGGCGGCGTTGGCCTCTGCAAAAATAGAAGAAGAAAAAGACTTCAACAATCAACAAGGAGAGAAATAGTTGCTAGGGAGATCTGGCCCGACTGCTCAGCAGTCGGCCCGAATCTCGGGGACTACAGCCCGCGGGTGCGCCAACGCGCCCCCGCAGAGAAAGAAGTTGTCACTAGCTACAAAGAAGAAGAACAGTCGCCGGGGAGATCCGGCCCAACTGCTCACCAGTCGGCCCGAATCTCGGGGACTACAGCCCGCGGGTGCGCCAACGCGCCCCCGCGGAGAAAGAAAACAAAGACTTACTCCGGCTTTTCGACAAGTCGGCGGTCCGTTGAGTCAGCTCCTGGACTTTGGAGTTGAAGGCGCCTGCGCGAAGGTTATGATAATCATGCAGTGAAGATATCAGACAATGTTAGTACTCGGAGCTTGCTAGTTAAAATTCCGAGCCGCCTGCTCAGCAGCCGGCCTGAAACTCGAGGACAACACCCAGTGGGTGCGCTGACGCGCCCCCACAGAGAAGTATAAGAAATACAAGAATAAAAAATAAAGAACCAAGAAGCATACCCGGACGGCTGCTCGCGACTCCAGGAACACCTTGTTGCAGTGCTTGAGAGCATCGGCTTCGGCGCGGAGCTTGGCCTGGACATCCAGGATCGCCTTATTTAAAGGGCCCATCCCGCCTCCCCGCACCCACTCGGTGGGCGCGGCGCTGGTCGCCTCGGCGTCCGGGATCGAAGAGCTCGCGGCACCGGTCTCCAGCGGGCATGGCGTGGAGGCCGCCTTTGCAAACCGGCGGCGCGATGGTGTGCAGACCTCGGGAGTCGGGCCGGTTGCCATCTCGCCTCCGGCTGGCGGCACCGGTGCGTCCGCCGGTTGCTCGTCTCGCGCATCTCCAGATGGCGGTGGCGGAGGCACGGCCGCGTCTGGCATGACGACATCACCGCCATCCCTCTCATGATCGGGTGCTCGTCGCCGGCCCCCCCGGCCGGCGCCACGAAACCTGGCGGTGGCGGCGAGGAGTTCAGGGGGATGACGAATAACGCCGACTGGCGGCGCGCGGCCTCTTCGGCCTGCTCCTTCACCGCGGCAGCGACCTTGGTCTCCGCCAGCTTCTTCAAGGCGGCGACTTCCGCCTTGTCCGCCTCCGCCTTCTGCAGGCGAGCGGCTTCCTGCTCCTCGCGCACCTCCCGTGCGTTTCGCTCCCGCGCCTCCCGGAGGTCGGCGGCCGGATCAATTCGCCGGGTGGTGGTGGAGGCCTCCGCCGACCCAACGATGGAGGCGGCGGCCGACTTCTCGAGAGAGAGCGGAGCCCTAAGTCAAGAAAATATAGCAAAGGAAGTTCAGAAAGAGTCGACAAGGAAAATAAAGCACAAGGAAAGATAATTACGCCGACACCAAGGGATGCACCTTTGGGAGCTTCTGGAACTTGTTCGCCTTCGCTGCGGCCTCCTTCCGCCTGGTCGCGGCAGTCGGATTCTTGGCCTTCTTCGGCGCGCTGCCAAACAAGATGACGCCTTGTATACGCTTGCGCGTGCCGCCTCGAGCAGTCGGCTCGACGGAGGGACCCGCGTCCGCCCTGCCGGCTCCCCGCGCAGGGCACGGCTCGTCTTCCTCTTCATCATCGTCAGGCCAGGTCTCGATGCCGCCTTCCTCGGAGCCACCTGCTTCGTCGATGCCGCCTGTTGCGGTGTCCTCCAAGGCGGCCACCCCCAGGTCGGGGTCGTCCACGTCGCTCACCGCCCGGTCCGGTTCGTAGTCGCCACCCGCCCCTACGATGGCGACCGTCGCTTCCGACATGTAGATCTGTTTCAAGTGGTGAGAGGTCGGCTGATCAAGACCAAGATCAAGACTAAGACGAGTGTCAAAAAGAAATAATTGGAAAACTTACCGCATGCGGCGGGTCGGCACGGGAATATGGCCGCTTGCCGAAGCTCCAAGACCCCTCCAGCTTGAGTCCGGAGATCTCGTTCACCAAGTTTGCGACCTCGGCAGCCGGCATCTCCTTGGTACTCAGCCGGCACGGGTCGCGATGCCCGCTCATCCGGCTGATCAGGTGCGGCCGGCCTTGGAGCGGGAGAACCCGGTGCGCAACGAAGGCAACAGACAAGTCGGACGCCTTGAAGCCTTCGGTGTTGGTTAGCTCCCGGAGTCATTGGATGGCGGCGGCGCCGTCTGCTGATACCGGCTCCGGCTTGTAGCCCCAGCTGGCCCGAGGCTCGGCCGGCGGGCCGGCTTCATAGGCCGGCAGGTTGATGAAGTCGACGGCCGGGTCCATGTTCTCCACACAGCTTGATGGTGGGGAAGGCATTCTTCGGCGACGGCCGGCGAACCGCGATGAAGGCGCCATACTGGGCAGCCACCTCCCGGACGGAGGTGCCCAGCTTGGTGTAGAAGAATGCTCCCCACAGTGCGATGGTGGGGAGGATGCTGAGGTAGCCTTCGCACATCGTGACGAAGGCGGCTAGGAGCATCACGGTGTTGGGTGTGATGTGATGTGGCTGGAGGTGATAAAACTCGAGAAACAAGCGGAGAAAGCCGCTCGTCGGCAGGCCGAAGCCGCGGATGAAGTGCGAGCAGAAGACGACCCGCTCGCCCTCCCCCGGCACTGGCGAGATCTCTCCCTCCGGCGGCACGCGCGCCTTCACGTAGCCCGCGCCGGGGAGACGCCGCGTCTCGCGGAGGAAAGTGATATGGTCTTCATTGACATTCGACCCGTCCCAGTCTCCTCCTCGCTCGCGCGCCATGGAGAGCTCGACGAAGAAAATGGCGTGGAGGGGAGCTGAGAGTGGAGCGGGGTCAAGAGGGCTCGGGGCGGATGAGCACAATGGAGAGGAATAGCGGCGGCACTCCGGCATGGCTCGGGGGCGCTGCGACAAGAGGAAAAAGAAGGAGGCAAGAGCGGGGTGGAGGGGCGCGCGTGCTCTGCCGCCCCCTCTCCTCCCCCTACTTATAGCCTATGGGCTATGAAGCCGAGGGGGTGGGCGTGGGATCGTGGGATTAACTGTGCCCACGACCCCATGTCCCCACCTTTATCGCGCGAGTTACTGCGCGCAGTAACTCCGCGGGGAAACCCAACCGCCCGCCTCGGCCGCAGCGGATCCGCTCGCGTGCCGAGGCCCGGTGATGGCGGGCCCAGTCTACAGTCGCGTCCCATCACGCGCGTGGGCTGGCAGGCTGGCTGACGCCATGTGGCATGCCCACGACGGGCGGCGGGCCTAGAAGATTAGCAACACACCACCTAGTTCCCGCCGTTGCGTTCGAAGTTTCAGACAAACCCGACTGGACGTGGCCGACTCCTGCCAGCCGACTTGCTAGGAGTCTGATGAAGCTTCCTTCTAGAGCATCCGGAGCAGGAAACTGTTGAGGCTCCTCGGCTCCTCAGCCGCGGCGCCTCACCAGCTTCGGGGACTACTGTCAGAGTAATGGGCCACGGGTAGTCTAACCCGAGTCCCAGAACCTTTCAAGACATCGGGGCCGGCTACGCCCCTCAAGACGTCAAGACGAAGTGCCGCCTTCTGGTGGCCGGCTGGCCGAACGGCCGACTGCCAGAAAATGGCCATGTTTAGGAAGGCGGCTCCAAGACGGGCTGACTCCTAGCAGACGGCCTCCGGAGAGGCCGGCTCCTAGCAGTCGGCCCATGGCGCCCTCGAAGTCTGCGCCCCCATTAAGAAGACAAGACAATGCAAGGCTACAGTGTAGCCCATCACCCCCGTATCCAGGGCCGGGCGTGGTCACAGTGCTCCGTACAGGCGGAGATCTCCGCCCGGCGCGGCACTATTGCCACTCCACCCCTGACGTCACTCTTGTCAGGCGGGGCCCTGCTCCCACGACCGCCTGTCGGTACGGCCAGAAGATGGCGGGCCCTACTAGGCAGCGGGAGCCCGGAAGACAGGAGAAGCCTCACCAGTCGGACCCGAGGGAGGCCGGCTCCTAGCAGGCGGCACGTTCCTTCCTCGGGGCCCGTGCGCCATTAACCAGATAAGACCCGGAGTGGCTACAGTGATCTCCTTCCAGGCGGCGGGACTGTAGCCACGCTCCCCTGACCAAGCAAGCGCCATTAGCATCATGGCTACAGTAATCAGCAGCCGGCAAGACCCGCGAGCAGCGGGAGCGGCCTGTCGGCTCCGTACCAGACTAGACTGCGGGACCCACCAGGCGACGGGCCCCAGCAGCCGGCGGGGAAGCCGACGACCAGAGAGACTGATAGCCGGGTCCTACGCCCGGCCAGATTACCGTTGTACCCCTGGGGGGTAGGCCTATATAAACCCTCCAGGGCACCCATGCAAAAGGTTCCAACCCGTTAGAATTAGATTCACGCCTAGGGGAGAGGAGAGCAAGCCCGACCTTCTCCTACCTCTAGCATATAGCTCGAGGAGCACCATTGTACTCACTAGTGCCTTAGTGATCATGCGGAAACCCCGCAGAGCAGGACTAGGGGTGTTATCTCCTAGGAGAGCCCCGAACCTGGGTAAAGTGCGCCGGCGTTTGTGTCTATGCCTCATCACGCTTCCAGGCACCGGCGACGTTCTACTCGCTCCCACCATGATAAGCCATCCATTGGCATATGTCGCACCCAACCCCTGACAAAAAGTATTTGCTAAAATTACTAACCCTGTATGCGAGATGGAGCATAATGTTATCAGGGTGCCAACAATGCCTACTGTTCCTGAGCCAGAACAGTTCTAAAGGCGGCCATCAATTCTATAGTTTTTTCTCCTTGAAGTGGTAGGTATGTGATTTCTAAACATGTTGACTTTTCGTAAAATTGTTCACTAGACATCTGAAGTGTGCTGTTGCTCAGTTTTGGAGGGAAAGAGAGAACACATCTTCTCAGGTTGCAGCCTAGTGCACTACTGGAATCTGGTAATTTGCCGTCTGCCACCTCTTTGCCGTCCGCTTCCACATAGCGGACGACAAAGAATGTGCAGATGGCAAAAAGTCTATTTGTCGTCCGCTGTTTCTTTACCGTCAGCCAGCTGACGGCAAAGAGCTAGAAGGCAGATGGCAAAGGGCCAGGTGGGCCCCACAGGGCACGGCGTGGCTAGGTCAGCTTCTTTGCCGTCTGCCTTCTGGACCTTTGCCGTCCGCTGGCGGACGGCAAAGAAATGACCTAGCGAACGGCCGTCTCCCTCCTCCTATTCTTGCTCTCTTTCTCTCCGGTCCCACCCCCCTCTCTCTCCCCTCTCTCCCAACTCAACCACGCCCGCGCCCCCAACTCAACCGCGCCCGCGCCCGCAACGCCGCCATCCAACACCGCAACCGCCCGGACACTGCCGCCACCCCACCCCGCCGCAGCAACACCCCGCCGCCCCGGAGCCCTGCGGCCCCGTTGCCACCACCGCCCGGCGCCCCCATCCGCCCGGCCAGCGCCGCCCCGCCGCCGCCCCCCACGCTGTCGCCGCACCACCCTGCCGCAGCACCACCCCGCCGCCCCGGAGCCCTGCGGCCTCATCGCCACCACCGCCTAGCGCCCCCTCCGCCCGGCCAGCACCTGAAGGAGATATGCCCTAGAGGCAATAATAAAGTTATTATTTATTTCCTTATATCATGATAAATGTTTATTATTCATGCTAGAATTGTATTAACCGGAAACTTGATACATGTGTGAATACATAGACAAACAAAGTGTCACTAGTATGCCTCTACTTGACTAGCTCGTTGATCAAAGATGGTTATGTTTCCTAGCCATAGACATGAGTTGTCATTTGATTAACGGGATCACATCATTAGGAGAATGATGTGATTAACTTGACCCATTCCGTTAGCTTAGAACTCGATCGTTTAGTATGTTGCTATTGCTTTCTTCATGACTTATCCATGTTCCTATGACTATGAGATTATGCAACTCCCGTTTACCGGAGGAACACTTTGTGTGCTACCAAACGTCACAACGTAACTGGGTGATTATAAAGGTCCTCTACAGGTGCTTCCAAAGGTACTTGTTGGGTTGGCGTATTTCGAGATTAGGATTTGTCACTCCGATTGTCGGAGAGGTATCTCTGGGCCCACTCAGTAATGCACATCACTATAAGCCTTGCAAGCATTGTAACTAATGAGTTAGTTGCGGGATGATGTATTACGGAACGAGTAAAGTGACTTGCCGGTAACGAGATTGAACTAGTTATTGAGATACCGACGATCGAATCTCGGGCGAGTAACATACTGATGACAAAGGGAACAACGTATGTTGTTATGTGGTCTGACCGATAAAGATCTTCGTAGAATATGTGGGAGCCAATATGAGCATCCAGGTTCCGCTATTGGTTATTGACCGGAGACGTGTCTCGGTCATGTCTACATAGTTCTCGAACCCGTAGGGTCCGCACGCTTAACGTTTCGATGACAGTTATATTATGAGTTTATATGTTTTGATGTATCAAAGGTTGTTCGGAGTCCCGGATGTGATAACGGACATGACGAGGAGTCTCGAAATGGTCGAGACATAAAGATTGATATATTGGAAGCCTATGTTTGGATATCAAAAGTGTTCCGGGTGAAATCGGGATTTTACCGGAGTACCGGGAGGTTACTGGAACCCCCCGGCAACATAATGGGCCTTAGTGGGCCTAGTTGGAAGAGAGGAGAGGCGGCTAGGGCTGGGCCGCGCGCCCCTCCCCCCAGTCCGAATAGGACAAGGAGAAGGGGGCGGCGCTCCCCTTCCTTCTTCTCCCTCTTCTCTTTCCCCCCCTCCCAAGTCCTAATCCAACTAGGAAAAGGGGGGAGTCCTACTCCCGGTGGGAGTAGGACTCCTCCTGGCGCTCCCCAAGGCTGGCCGCACCTTCCCCTTTGATCCTTTATATACGGGGGCAGGGGGGCACCCCATAGACACAACAATTGATCTCTTGATCTCTTAGCCGTGTGCGGTGCCCCCCTCCACCATATTACACCTTGATAATATCATAGCGGAGCTTAGGCGAAGCCCTGCGTCGGTAGAACATCATCATCGTCACCACGCCGTCGTGCTGACGAAACTCTCCCTCAAAGCTCGGCTGGATCAGAGTTCGAGGGACGTCATCGAGCTGAACGTGTGCTGAACTCGGAGGTGTCATACGTTCGGTACTTGGATCGGTCGGATCGTGAAGACGTACGACTACATCAACCGCGTTGTGCTAACGCTTCCGCTTTCGGTCTACGAGGGTACATAGAAAATACTCTCCCCTCTCGTTGCTATGCATCACCATGATCTTGCGTGTGTGTAGGAATTTTTTTGAAATTACTACGTTCCCCAACAGTGGCATCCAAGCCTGGTTTTATGCGTTGATGTTATATGCACGAGTAGAACACAAGTGAGTTGTGGGCGATACAAGTCATACTGCTTACCAGCATGTCATACTTTGGTTCGGCGGTATTGTTGGATGAAGCGGCCCGGATCGACATTACGCGTACGCTTACGCGAGACTGGTTCTTCCGACGTGCTTTGCATAGAGGTGGCTGACGGGTGTCAGTTTCTCCAACTTTAGTTGAACCGAGTGTGGCTACGCCCGGTCCTTGCGAAGGTTAAAACAGCACCAACTTGACAAACTATCGTTGTGGTTTTGATGCGTAGGTAAGAACAGTTCTTGCTAAGCCCGTAGCAGCCACGTAAAACTTGCAACAACAAAGTAGAGGACGTCTAACTTGTTTTTGCAGGGCATGTTGTGATGTGATATGGTCAAGACATGATGCTAAATTTTATTGTATGAGATGATCATGTTTTGTAACCGAGTTATCGGCAACTGGCAGGAGCCATATGGTTGTCGCTTTATTGTATGCAATGCAATCGCCCTGTAATGCTTTACTTTATCACTAAGCGGTAACGATAGTCGTAGAAGCATAAGATTGGCGAGACGACAACGATGCTACGATGGAGATCAAGGTGTCGCGCCGGTGACGATGGTGATCATGATGGTGCTTCGGAGATGGAGATCACAAGCACAAGATGATGATGGCCATATCATATCACTTATACTGATTCCATGTGATGTTTATCTTTTATGCATCTTATCTTACTTCGATTGATGGTAGCATTATAAGATGATCCCTCACTAAATTATCAAGGTATAAGTGTTCTCCCTGAGTATGCACCGTTGCGAAAGTTCTTCGTGCTGAGACACCACGTGATGATCGGGTGTGATAGGCTCCACGTTCAAATACAACGGGTGCAAAAGAGTTGCACACGCGGAATACTCAGGTTAAGCTTGACGAGCCTAGCATATAACAGATATGGCCTCGGAACACGGAGACCGAAAGGTCGAGCGTGAATCATATAGTAGATATGATCAACATAGTGATGTTCACCGTTGAAACTACTCCATCTCACGTGATGATCGGACATGGTTTAGTTGATATGGATCACGTGATCACTTAGAGGATTAGAGGGATGTCTATCTAAGTGGGAGTTCTTAAGTAATATGATTAATTGAACTTAAATTTATCATGAACTTAGTCCTAATAGTATGTTGCAAATTATGTTGTAGATCAATAGCTCGCGTTGTTGCTTCCCTGTGTTTATTTTTGATGTGTTCCTAGAGAAAAATATGTTGAAAGATGTTAGTAGCAAAGATGCGGATTGGATCCGTGATCTGAGGATTATCCTCATTGCTGCACAGAACAATTATGTCCTTGATGCACCGCTAGGTGACAGACTTATTGCAGGAGCAGATGCAGACGTTATGAACGTTTGGCTAGCTCAATAGGATGACTACTTGATAGTTTAGTGCACCATGCTTAACGGCTTAGAATCGGGACTTCAAAGACGTTTTGAACGTCATGGACCATATGAGATATTCCAGGAGTTGAAGTTAATATTTCAAGAAAATACCCGAGTTGAGAGATATGAAGTCTCCAACAAGTTCTATAGCTAAAAGATGGAGGAGAATAGCTCAAGCAGTGAGCATGTGCTCAGATTGTCTGGGTACTACAATCACTTGAATCAAGTGGGAGTTAATCTTCCAGATAAAATAGTGATTGACAGAATTCTTTAGTGACCATCACCAAGTTAGTAGAACTTCGTGATGAACTATAGTATGCAAGGGATGACAAAAGTAATTCCCGAGCTCTTCGTGATGCTGAAATCGACGAAGGTAGAAATCAAGAAAAACATCAAGTGTTGATGGTTGACGAGACCACTAGTTTCAAGAAAAGGGCAAAGGGAAGAAGGGGAACTACAAGAAGAACGGCAAGCAAGTTGCTGCTCAAGTGAAGAAGCCTAAGTCTGGTCCTGAGCCTGAGACTAAGTGCTTCTACTGAAAAGGGACTGGTCACTGGAAGCGGAACTGCCCCAAGTATTTGGTGGATAAGAAGGATGGCAAAGTGAACAAAGGTATATTTGATATATAGATTATTGATGTGTATTTTACTAGTGTTCGTAGCAACCCCTCGGTATTTGATACTGGTTCAGTTGCTAAAGAGTAGTAACTCGAAACGGGAGTTGCATAATGAACAGAAACTAGTTAAGGATGAAGTGTCGATGTGTATTGGAAGTGGTTCCAAGATTGATATGATCATCATCGCACACTCCCTATACTTTCGGGATTAGTGTTGAACCTAAATAAGTGTTATTTGGTGTTTGTGTTGATCATGAATATGATTTGATCATGTTTATTGCAATACGGTTATTCATTTAAGTTAGAGAATAATTGTTGTTCTGTTTACATGAATAAAACCTTATATGGTTACACACCCAATGAAAATGGTTCGTTGGATCTCGATCGTAGTGATACACATATTCATAATATTGAAGCCAAAAGATGCAAAGTTAATAATGATAGTGCAACATATTTGTGGCACTACCGTTTAGGTGATATTGGTGTAAAAGCATGAAGAAACTCCATGCTGATGGGCTTTGGAATCACTTGATTATGAATCACTTGATGCTTGCAAACCATGCCTTATGGGCAAGATGACTAAGACTCCAGAACAATGGAGCGAGCAACTGACTTATTGGAAATAATACATACTGATGTATGTGATCCGATGAGTGTTGAGGCTCTCAGCGGGTATCG